>NC_089844.1:11011459-11283959 GCF_035609145.1 Eleutherodactylus coqui
CATCCTTATATATTGTATACACAGATACTACGATAAGCGGCAGAGATCATCCTTATATATTACATACACAGATACTGCGATACGCGGCAGAGATCATCCTTATATATTGTATACACAGATACTACGATACGCGGCAGAGATCATCCTTATATATTGTATACACAGATACTACGATAAGCGGCAGAGATCATCCTTATATATTACATACACAGATACTGCGATACGCGGCAGAGATCATCCTTATATATTGTATACACAGATACTACGATACGCGGCAGAGATCATCCTTATATATTGTATACACAGATACTGCGATACGCGGCAGAGACCATCCTTATATATTGTATACACAGATACTACGATAAGCGGCACAGATCATCCTTATATATTTTATATAGAGATACTACGATACATGGCAGAGATCATCCTTATATATTGTGTACACAGATACTACGATACGGGGCAGAGATCATTCTTATATATTGTATACACAGATACTACGATACGCGGCAGAGATGATCCTTATATATTACATACAGATAATATGATACGCGGCAGAGATCATCCTTATATATTACATAGATACTACGATACGTGGCAGAGATCATCCTTATCTATTGTATATAGAGATACTACGATACGCAGCAGAGATCATCCTTATATATTGTATACACAGATACTGCGATACGTGGCAGAGATCATTCTTATATATTGTATATACAGATACTATGATATGCGGCAGAGATCATCTTTATATATTGTATATACAGATACTATGATATGCGGCAGAGATCATCTTTATATATTGTATACACAGATACTACGATAAGCGGCATAGATCATCCTTATATATTGTATACACAGATACTACGATAAGCGGCAGAGACATGCTTATGTTATATACACAGATACTACGTTACGGGGCAGAGATCATCCTTATATATTGTATACATAGATACTACGATACGCAGCAGAGATCATCCTTATATATTGTATACACGGATACTACGATACGGGGCAGAGATCATCTTTATATATTGTATACACAGATACTACGATACGCGGCAGAGATCATCCTTATATATTGTATACACAGACACTACGATACGGGGTAGGGATCATACTTATATTGTATACACAGATACTACGATACGCGGCAGAGGTCATCCTTATATATTGTATACACAGATACTACGATACGGGGCAGAGATCATCCTTATATATTGTATACACAGATACTACGATACGCGGTAGGGATCATACTTATATTGTATACACATATACTACGATACGCGGCAGAGATCATCGTTATATATTGTATACACAGATACTACGATACGCGGCAGAGATCATCCTTATATATTGTATACACAGATAATACAATATGCGGCAGAGATCATCCTTATATATTGTATACACAGATACTACGATACGGGGCAGAGATAATCCTTATATATTGTATACACAGATACTACGATATGCGGTAGAGATCTTCCTTATATATTGTATACACAGATACTACGATAAGCGGCAGAGATCATCCTTCTATATTACATGCACAGATAATACAGTACGCTGTTGAGATCATCCTTATATATTGTATACACAGATACTACGATACGCGGCAGAGATCATCCTTATATATTGTATACACAGATACTACGATACGTGGCACAGATCATCCTTATATATATTATATACACAGATACTACGATACGTGGCAGAGGTCATCCTTATATATTGTATACACAGATACTACGATACGCGGCACAGATCATCCTTATATATTGTATACACAGATACTACGATACGCGGCACAGATCATCCTTATATATATTATATACAGATACTACGATACGCGGCAGAGATCATCCTTATATATTACATAGACAGATACTACGGTAGGCGGCAGAGATCATCCTTATATATTGTATACACAGATACTACGATACGGGGCAGAGATCATCCTTATATATTACATAGACAGATACTACGATAGGCGGCAGAGATCATCCTTATATATTGTATACACAGATAGTACGATACGCGGCAGAGATCATCCTTATATATTGTATACACAGATACTACGATACATGGCAGAGATCATCCTTATATATTGTAAACACAGATACTACGATACGCGGCAGAGATCATCCTTATATATTGTATACATAGATACTACGATACGTGGCAGAGATCATCCTTATCTATTGTATATAGAGATACTACGATACGCAGCAGAGATCATCCTTATATATTGTATACACAGATACTGCGATACGTGGCAGAGATCATTCTTATATATTGTATATACAGATACTATGATATGCGGCAGAGATCATCTTTATATATTGTATATACAGATACTATGATATGCGGCAGAGATCATCTTTATATATTGTATACACAGATACTACGATAAGCGGCATAGATCATCCTTATATATTGTATACACAGATACTACGATAAGCGGCAGAGACATGCTTATGTTATATACACAGATACTACGTTACGGGGCAGAGATCATCCTTATATATTGTATACATAGATACTACGATACGCAGCAGAGATCATCCTTATATATTGTATACACGGATACTACGATACGGGGCAGAGATCATCTTTATATATTGTATACACAGATACTACGATACGCGGCAGAGATCATCCTTATATATTGTATACACAGACACTACGATACGGGGTAGGGATCATACTTATATTGTATACACAGATACTACGATACGCGGCAGAGGTCATCCTTATATATTGTATACACAGATACTACGATACGGGGCAGAGATCATCCTTATATATTGTATACACAGATACTACGATACGCGGTAGGGATCATACTTATATTGTATACACATATACTACGATACGCGGCAGAGATCATCGTTATATATTGTATACACAGATACTACGATACGCGGCAGAGATCATCCTTATATATTGTATACACAGATAATACAATATGCGGCAGAGATCATCCTTATATATTGTATACACAGATACTACGATACGGGGCAGAGATAATCCTTATATATTGTATACACAGATACTACGATATGCGGTAGAGATCTTCCTTATATATTGTATACACAGATACTACGATAAGCGGCAGAGATCATCCTTCTATATTACATGCACAGATAATACAGTACGCTGTTGAGATCATCCTTATATATTGTATACACAGATACTACGATACGCGGCAGAGATCATCCTTATATATTGTATACACAGATACTACGATACGTGGCACAGATCATCCTTATATATATTATATACACAGATACTACGATACGTGGCAGAGGTCATCCTTATATATTGTATACACAGATACTACGATACGCGGCACAGATCATCCTTATATATTGTATACACAGATACTACGATACGCGGCACAGATCATCCTTATATATATTATATACAGATACTACGATACGCGGCAGAGATCATCCTTATATATTACATAGACAGATACTACGGTAGGCGGCAGAGATCATCCTTATATATTGTATACACAGATACTACGATACGGGGCAGAGATCATCCTTATATATTACATAGACAGATACTACGATAGGCGGCAGAGATCATCCTTATATATTGTATACACAGATAGTACGATACGCGGCAGAGATCATCCTTATATATTGTATACACAGATACTACGATACATGGCAGAGATCATCCTTATATATTGTAAACACAGATACTACGATACGCGGCAGAGATCATCCTTATATATTGTATACACAGATAGTACGATACGCGGCAGAGATCATCCTTATATATTGTATACACAGATACTACGATACGCGGTAGAGATCATCCTTATATATTACATACACAGATACTACGATACATGGCAGAGATCATCCTTATATATTGTATACACAGATACTACGATACGCGGCAGAGATCATCCTTATATATTGTATACACAGATACTACGATACGCGGTAGAGATCTTCCTTATATAATGTATACACAGATACTACGATACGCGGCAGAGATCATCCTTATATATTGTATACACAGATAGTACGATACGCGGCAGAGATCATCCTTATATATTGTATACACAGATACTACGATACGCGGCAGAGATCATCCTTATATATTGTATACACAGATACTACGATACGCGGCAGAGATCATCCTTATATATTGTATACACAGATACTACGATACGCGGTAGAGATCTTCCTTATATAATGTATACACAGATACTACGATACGCGGCAGAGATCATCCTTATATATTGTATACACAGATACTACGATACGCGGCAGAGATCATCCTTATATATTGTGTACACAGATACTACGATACATGGCAGAGATCATCCTTATATATTGTATACACAGATACTACGATACATGGCAGAGATCATCCTTATATATTGTATACACAGATACTACGATACGCGGCAGAGATCATCCTTATATATTACATACAGATAATATGATACGCGGCAGAGATCATCCTTATATATTGTATACACAGATACTACAATACGCGGCAGAGATCATCCTTATATATTGTATACACAGATACTACGATACGCGGTAGAGATCATCCTTATATATTATATACACAGATACTACGATACGGGGCAGAGATCATACTTATATATTGTATACACAGATACTACGATACGCGGCAGAGATCATCCTTATATATTGTATACACAGATAGTACGATACGCGGCAGAGATCATCCTTATATATTGTATACACAGATAGTACGATACGCGGCAGAGATCATCCTTATATATTGTATACACAGATAGTACGATACGCGGCAGAGATCATCCTTATATATTGTATACACAGATACTACGATACGCGGCAGAGATCATCCTTATATATTGTATACACAGATACTACGATACATGGCAGAGATCATCCTTATATATTGTATACACAGATACTACGATACATGGCAGAGATCATCCTTATATATTGTATACACAGATACTACGATACGCGGCAGAGATCATCCTTATATATTACATACAGATAATATGATACGCGGCAGAGATCATCCTTATATATTGTATACACAGATACTACGATACGCGGCAGAGATCATCCTTATATATTGTATACACAGATACTACGATACGCGGCAGAGATCATCCTTATATATTGTATACAGAGATACTACGATACACGGCAGAGATCATCCTTATATATTGTATACACAGATACTACGATATGTGGCAGAGATCATCCTTATATATTGTATACACAGATACTACGATACGCGGCAGAGATCATCCTTATATATTGTATACACAGATACTAGGATACGGGGCAGAGATCATCCTTATATATTGTATACACAGATACTACGATACGCGGCAGAGATCATCCTTATATAATGTATACACAGATACTACGATACGCGGCAGAGATCATCCTTATATATTGTGTACACAGATACTACGATACATGGCAGAGATCATCCTTATATATTGTATATACAGATACTACGATACGTGACAGAGATCATCCTTATATATTGTATACACAGATACTACGATACGTGGCAGAGATCATCCTTATATATTACATAGAAAGATACTACGATACGCGGCAGAGATCATCCTTATATATTGTATACACAGATACTACGATACGCGGCAGAGATCATCCTTATATATTTTATATAGAGATACTACGATACGTGGCAGAGATCATCCTTATATATTGTATACACAGATAGTACGATACGCGGCAGAGATCATCCTTATATATTGTATACACAGATACTACGATACGCGGCAGGGATCATCCTTATATATTGTATACACAGATACTACGATACGTGGCAGAGATCATCCTTATATATTGTATACACAGATACTACGATACGGGGCAGAGATAATCCTTATATATTGTATACACAGATACTATTATACGCGGCATAGATCATCCTTATCTATTGTATATAGAGATACTACGATACGCGGCAGAGATCATCCTTATATATTGTATACACAGATACTACGATACGCGGTAGAGATCATCCTTATATATTGTATACACAGATACTACGATACAGGGCAGAGATCATCCTTATATATTGTATACACAGATACTATTATACGCGGCATAGATCATCCTTATCTATTGTATACACAGATACTAGGATACGGGGCAGAGATCATCCTTATATATTGTATACACAGATACTACGATACAGGGCAGAGATCATCCTTATATATTGTATACACAGATACTACGATACGCGGCAGAGATCATCCTTATATATTGTATACACAGATACTACGATACAGGGCAGAGATCATCCTTATATATTGTATACACAGACACTATTATACGCGGCATAGATCATCCTTATCTATTGTATACACAGATACTACGATACGCGGCAGAGATCATCCTTATATATTGTATACACAGATACTACGATACGCGGTAGAGACTATCCTTATGTATTACATAGACAGATACTATGATACGCGGCAAAGATCATCCTTATATATTTTATATAGAGATACTACGATACATGGCAGAGATCATCCTTATATATTGTATATACAGATAGTACAATATGTTGCAGAGATCATCCTCATATATTACATAGACAGATACTACGATACGCGACAGAGATCATCCTTATATATTGTATACACAGATACTACGATACGGGGCAGAGATCATCCTTATATATTGTATACACAGATACTATGATACGCGGCAGAGATCATCCTTACATATTGTATACACACATACTACGATACATGGCAGAGATCATCCTTATATATTGTATACACAGATACTACGATACGGGGCAGAGATCATCCTTATATATTGTATACACAGATACTACGATACGGGGAAGAGATCAACCTTATATATTATATACATAGATACTACAATACGCGGCAGAGGTCATCCTTATATATTGTATACACAGATACTACGATACGTGGCAGAGATCATCCTTACATATTGTATACACAGATACTACGATACGTGGCAGAGATCATCCTTATATATTGTATACACAGATACTACGATACAGGGCAGAGATCATCCTTATATATTACATAGTCAGATACTACGATACGTGGCAGAGATCATCTTTATATATTGTATAGACAGATACTACGATACGCGGTAGAGATCATCCTTATATATTGTATATACAGATACTACGATACGCGGTACAGATCATCCTTATATAATTTATACACAGATACTACGATACGGGGCAGAGATCATCCTTATATATTGTATACACAGATACTACGATACGGGGCAGAGATCATCCTTATATATTGTATATACAGATACTACGATACGCGGTACAGATCATCCTTATATAATTTATACACAGATACTACGATACGGGGCAGAGATCATCCTTATATATTGTATATACAGATACTACGATACGCGGTAGAGATCATCCTTATATAATTACACACAGATACTACGATACGGGGCAGAGATCATCCTTATATATTGTATACACAGATACTACGATACACGGCAGAGATCATCCATATATATCGCATACACGGATCATCTCTTCATGTACTTCCCTACATTTAATCCATTTCTCCTCTTCATCCATCTTCCGGAAGGATTGGCGCTGTACACGTGTCCCCAAAAACTTTTTTTTTTGTGCATACGCTCTTATTCAGGATTTCTGTAGAGGTTTATTCCAATGTTGTCAAATATAGAAACTGACTAGTTACTAAAAATACGGAGAACAGGGCAGATTTATTAATGCTGTCTCAAACTTAGAACTTAAAAACTAGACCAGGCAGAAGGTGCACCAAACTTTTCACAGCGGCTCCTGCTGTGTGATAAATCTGGCACATCTTGCTGGAGGAGATAAATGATCAATCCTACAAATGTTGGGTCCTTTTACACAGAGCGTGAAATTGTTAGAGCTGTTGGCCTTAAAATGCAGTCAGTTTACACATGCAGATAATCAGTTAAAGATATTGTGTCATCAGATTAATGCAGCCCGAACCCCCGGCAGCAGGAACCCAAGGGGACAGGCAGCTGCTCCTGAGTGCCCCATGCTGAACTGCTGCCGCGTTTCACTACAAATGTTCTTTGAAGTTTGACTTGGAGTTGACCTGCCGCACCGCCATCTCTCCTGCCCGATGCAGGGAGATGAGCCATCACTCTTCATGCAGCGGGTGGGTGCAGCCCGGCGCCGCCCGACCCCCTGACTCAGGCAGCATGAATCTAATCCCAGAATCCCATTCGCTCTCTCAGTTGATCGTTGGTCATTCTGGGGACTGTACTAGTGAATGCAAATGACTGAACGTTTACATGGAAGGACTTGTCAAGGACGGCTTGTATGTCTACATAAAATAAACGATGGAGGGGGAGCGAACCAATCATCGTTTAGACTTCAGTCATTGGTCGTTTTTACACTGAACTATTATTGTTCGTTCATGCGTTTTTTTGGAATAATGGTCATTATGTGTAAAAAGGTCCTTACACCGTAAATACTGCCCCATCCCCAAACCCAAAGCGAAGGAGATGGGAGAAGAGGAAAAAAAAACCTTTCCTCTCCCGAGGGTGGCGCTGTCTCCTCAGCGGAATAGGAACTCTTTTTTGGCTCAAACAACATTTTAAAAAGATATGAAAGATGAAGTTTGAAAGGTAAATGAGTTTAGTAAATCCATTCCTTACCACAAGCTGCTGATTCATCAGACCTGTCCCCGCAGTCGTCCTCCTGGTCACACAACCATGATTTTGATATACAGCGTCCATTAGTGCAGGAGAATTGGTGAGCTTGACAAGTCCGCGCTGTAAAACACAACATACATTAATTACATGTAGAAAGTCCGACACAAGTTACTGATCGTTACATTGTAGAACAGCCACAACCATCTAAACGAGGAAGGTTCACAGTGATGTCTAAAGACGGTGGGCTTCATTAAGGTCCCAACCGTTGTATTCTTACGGGTAGTCTGGGCTATTTTCAACTGATGACCCCTCCTCTGGATAGACCAACAGTGGTTGATGGTCGGGACCCAGAGCTTGGGACCCCCGTACATCAACTGATCATCCCATCTGCTGTCCAGTGCAGCGGGCCAGACATCGTCATCAGCGGACAGGGGAGGAAGTCGGGGCGCCAGCACCATTCCCTTTTAAATGAATGGGAGCGCCGGGCTGTTATTCAACGGCTCATTACTGACACCCTGAACAGGAAGTGGGATGACAGCGCTCCAATTGATTGCTTTTCAATAATTTTCATTGGGTTTTTAATAAACAAAGAATAACAGAAAGTTGACATATTTGTTGTGTTAGAATACTATTTCTGCACCGGGACATAAATACCTTAAACATACAATGCGCCACTGAATGGTACTGAAACTAATATGGTCCTTCTTACAAAACAACAGCTAATAGTTGCAGGTTAATGCAGTGCGTCAGCGGAGGACTAGATGGCAACTATGATCCAGGAGCTAGAAACCCGTGTACCACCTGAAGGCTCTAACTTTATGGCAAAAGGGTCTGTTAGGAAAAGATGGGGGGGTTAAGACATGGAGATATAGGGAGGGTGGGATGTGGAGGGATTTGTATGCTAGTTAGTTGAGGGGTGATTTGTCAGCCAAATGGATATAAAGGGATTGAATGTTCCAGTTTGGGCTGCCAGCATTTTTTCATAGGTGCAGTTGGACGAGACTATAGAGGCTATTTCCTCTATGGTTGAAACTTCAGAGCTTTTACAGCTACGTGTAAGATGGGTTGCGTGTAGTATATGGCAGATAACCGTTCGGCATTCCAATGAAGCTGGTGCTCCTACTTCCTTCCTGGTCTGCCAATGACAACATCTGGCCAACTACACTGGACAGCGGGATGGATGATCGGCTGATGGATGGGGGTCCTGAGTGACTGATCCTCAATCGTCAACTAGGGGATAGGTCATCAGTTGAAAAGAGCCCAGACAACCCCTTTAGAGTGGTATGACACATGTTTCCATATGGATTCCAACTGATATTGATGGCTCCCATTCACTTTTAACCCCTTGAGTGGCACGCCCGGAAAATTTCCGGGGACGAGCTCCACTGCTCATAGTGACATAGCCCGGAAGATTTCCGGGCTATGTATCACTATGGGAGCTGCAGAGCACAATGCCACAAGCTGTGACAGTGTGCTCTGCCTGCACAGACCCACACAGAGCAGTGCAAGGGCTTTGAAAAACCAGCAGAAGATATTGCCGACATGTCGGCAATGTCCTGCTTTGTTTACAGGTTGCCATAGAGACCATCGGCTTGTCAGAAGCAAGCCGATGGTCTCTGTGGCAGGGAGAGCTGGTTGTTAGCTGTCAGAGGACAGCTAGGTACTAGCTCTTACAGCAGAGATCAGAGAAAACCTCCGATCTCTGCTGTGTTAACCCTTTACATGCTGCAGTCTATGTGACTGCAGCATGTAAAGGGTTGTCACTGCAGCATGTAAAGGGCTGTCACCATCGGACCCCCGGAATGTGATCAGGGGTCCTGATGGGTCCCTGTGGAAGTCCCCTAAAGGGACAAAAAAAAAAAAAAATGTTAAAAATTAAAAAAAAAAAAAGTAAAAAAATTATTTAAAAAATTAAAAAAAAACACTTGTCTCCCTTTACTTTGTAAAAAGTCAAAAATACAATCACACATGTGGTATCCGTGTGCGCCGTAATGACCCAGAGAAGGAAGTTAATACATTATTTAACCCCTTAATGACATGGCCCCTTTTTTTCTTTTTTCCCCATTTCTTTTTTTCCTCCCCCCTGTTTAAAAAATCACAACTTGTCCCGCAAAAAACAAGCCCTCATATGGCCATGTCAATGGAAAAATGAAAAAGTTATGGCTCTTGAGACGCAACTGCAAAACTAGTTGAAATTCAATGATTAGACCATTTTAAAAAACCTGCCCTGGTGGGCACGACAGGGTGGTAGGAAACCCGCCACTCAAGGGGTTAATGGATGTAGCGTTTCTGATATCCATTTAAACAGAACTAAAACCTAAAAATAAATAGATACAAACGTATCTATTTATTATGCCCTGGATGCCAGAATTCTGGCTCCGAAAGGCACAATTCTGGCACATGTCAAAACTGTGACTTTTAAGGCATTTATACTATGCCCTGTTAGTCTTTCAATAACCTACTCCAGCTCCTAGCATAAGTTTTTATTTGGCACACACTTTCAGCCATTTCTTTAAAGTGTACCTAACTTTTCAGACAACTTCTGCTCATCTTATAGCTTGTGTATCCCTCATCAATTTTATCATAGGCTTTCATAATTTTTTTTTTCTTACCAATCTAAATCAGGGTTGAAGTACATTTCTGCAAACCACTGCTTGTTGTTAGGCATTCAGCTTCTCTTGTAACTAGGATGTTTGGACATGATTTTAGCTGTGGTGAATGGGTAATCCACACAGCTCCTTCCATATACTCGCAGAGCTCTCAGATGTGCATTTGATGTGTGTGCACAATCCATGCCTCACCTGATGTTAGATTTACCTAACCTGGCGACTTGGAAAGTGCAGTTCCTGTATATTTATGTGTTAACCATTGTATGTCTCCAGTTTGCTGTGGCCAAATTGGCAGAATTCTTATTGGACTAATCCCCTTAATGCTCCGTGACGTACAGTTACTTTATGGAGGTTCGGGGTTTGTGTGGAGCGGAATCATGGGTCGATCCCGCTGCATACAATGCGAGTGTTAATTGTATTTGGCAGCTGAGACCCACCCGCAATAGCCTCAGTCAGTGCTCAAGCTGATCGCATTATTAACCCTTTAAATGCAGCCATCAATTCTGATAGCAGCTTTTAAATGCCCTGATTGGAGTACAGGGGTCTCAAATGCCCCCCTTGCAATGAAAGCAAATCCATTTGGGGACTAAAAAAAATTCTAATCAGTCTTAAGACGGCGCAGGCTTCCTGTTCCTTTATGTTTTTACCCTATGCTGGACCTACTCTTTTTCCTCTGGACCTATAGAATAAAGTTATCATTTTTGCTGCAGTGTGTACACTTCAGAAACAGAACCCCCACAAAGATGGCAGATTTGAGGCTTTTTTTCCATTACATTCCAGTTAGAATTTTTAAAAAGTTTTTCAGTACATTACATGGTACAATAAATGTTACTATTGACTAATACAACTTGTCCCCCCCAAAAAACAACAATCCCTCCGACAACAACGCGATAAATAAAGGAGTTTTTTTTTTTCTTTTTCAATAATTTCTTTTTGGTTTTTACAGTAAACAAAGAATAGAAAAGTTGACATATTTGTTGAGTTGGATACAATTTGTATCGCGACATGAATATTTTAAACATGAAACGTGTTGTTGAATAGACATGAAACTAATGTTCCTTCTTACAAAAGAAAAAGGTTGAAGATATGGAGGGATGAATATGTGGAGACATGCTCCCTTCTCCCCTTGGAAAAATGTAATCTGGATAATGGGAAGAGAACTGAGTACAATAAGGAGGAGGAAAAGCGGAGGTGGCACCTGATTCTGCAGACGTTCACAAATTGGCTCCAAGCGTTTGCCATCTTGGCGAGTGTGATTGAGGAAAAAGCGCCAAAAAATAGTTTTTTGTTATCTGGAGTCAATCGGCGAAACTTATTGAGTATATAGGGGGCAGACCTGGCTGCGCTCCGATGAGCAGTTCAGGCAGCGGAAAGCCATGTGCCCATCGATTGGATGGGACCAGAAAGATATTAGCTTGTGGTTGAGGGTAATGGCCCCTGCACCATTTGGGCAGCCCTTTCAGGGAGGCGCCAGGTCTTCAGGCTCTGCCTCCACTTCAGTAGCGAGCCAAGGGGGATAAGCAGGTGGGAGTAGACCCGCTTTTTGTTGGCAATTCAACGAAAGTCAATGCAAGTTTGGGGCGACATGCAAGTTTAAGCATGCCTGCTCACATTGTAGTGCAGGGTTGCATTAAGCAGTCACGTGCTTCAAAAAAGGGAGTGTATAAGAGACAGGAGGTTTTCCAAAAAGGGATGACCCCAGTGAGGCTGGAAGAGATGGTGCCTTTTCCAAATAGGTACCAGGATAGGGAGAAGGCGGAGTTACTGTTTAAGGGTTTTAGGGATGATTTTATCATCCCGCCCCCCCCATTCATGGGGTCCCCTTTTTGATTAAGAATTTATGTTCAGCATGGGATCGCCCGGGCGTCGTAACCGAGAAACTTGGGAAGGAGGTTAGTTTAGGCCATATGGGGTGTCACCGCTTGGTGTGGTCCCAAAGAAAGAACTGAACAAGTTTAGGTTGATGCATCAAAAAAAATCAAAAAAATCAAATCATGGTATTTGTATAGCGCCAACTTATTCCGCAGCGCTTTCAGGTAATTATTACTTATTACCCCCCACCAAGCTGGGTTCTCATTTTACCAACCTCGGAAGGATGGAAGGCTGATTCATGCGGGGATCGAACTTGCAACCTTCAGGTCATAGGCGAGACCTTACACTCTGCACCACACGAGGCTCATCTATTCTACCCAAAGGGGGCGTCTGTAGATGACGGAATTGACCCTGACCTTTGTGCAGTAGTGTATATGTCATTTGACGCTGCTGTTCGCTGAGTGAGGAAATACGGGAAGGGGGCTTTATTGGTAAAGGCCGATCTCGAGCCGTTTTTGTTGCCTATACCGTAACAATTAGTTTGTTGGGGTGTTTTGGGGAAGGAAGTTATTTTGTGGACCGTTGTTTGCCCATGAGATGTTCCATCTCTTGTGCTTGCTTCGAGGCATTCAGTTTGTTTTTAGAATGGGGAGTGAGATGAACCACTGTGGTTTAGTCGGTCATCCACTACCTGGATGACTTCTTGTGTGTTGGGCCTTTGGGAGGGGTCGCAAATTGCTGTGACCTTACTAGGAACATTGCAATGGGTGGCTGGGTGTTTTGGGTGCCATTAGGCCCCGAAGAAATGGAGGGGCCCACAACCTGCTTGCGTTTTTTTGGACATCACCATTGCTGCGTCGCCTGTTGGAGGAGACGTTGTCGAATCTGCAAGAGGAGGTGACAGTATAAAAGATTACGCTGCAAAGTCTGCAGTCTTTATTGGGCAAGCTTAATTTTGCGTGCCGGATAATTATGATGGGCCAGGTGCTTTGTAGGCGGCAGCAACAGCTGGGGTGCATGCTCCCCACCATTTTATCTGGCATGGGGCAAGTTATAAGGAAGACCTGGTGGTGTCGGACACCTTCTTAAAGAAGTGCAATGGCAGATCTGTAATGATGGCTGAAGTTAGCGAGAACGCTGACTGGGAGCTATACACGATTACTGCAGGGAGTGCCGGTTTTGGTGCTTATTTTCAGGGCAGATGGTGTGTGGGGGAGTGGCCGAGCAATGGAAACAGGAGGGCCTGGTTCGAAACTTGGTGCTATTGAAGTTATTATCAATAGTGGTGGCTATTGCGCTATGAAGGGCTCACTTTCGGGACCGAAAGGTGAGGTTTCATTGCAACAACATGGGGGTGGTGCAGGTCATTAACAATTTGTCGGCCTCATCTCCCTCGGTTGTGAACTTGTTGCACTATTTGGATCTAGAGGCTCTGTCCTTGAACATTTGGGTAGTAGCTGTGCATGTTCCAGGTGTTGATAATTCAAGTGTGAATGCTCTCTGTGTTTCGGGAGCGGTTCAGAACGTTGGTGCCGGGCGCAGAGAAAGAGGTGAGGAAGTGCTCAGCTTGGCTCTGGAACGTGGTAAGCGAGCAGTGGGGGGCCTGATTAAGCAGTCACTGGCTCAGGGGACAAGGGTGGTGTATTGTGCAGCTTGGCGAGACTGGGAGGACTGGCTTAGGCAGTGCGGTGGGGCAGTTCGGAGGAAGATAGAGTAGTGGGGTTGTTGAGTTGGTTGGGGAAAAGTGCGGGGGAGGAGTGGTCGGTTGAATGGGTTAACCGGTTTATGACTGGGGTGGATTTTGGTTGTAAGCAGCAGGGCATTGTGGATGTGACAAAAAGCTTTCTCATGAGTCAGGCGTTGAAGGGTTTCAGGAGAGCTAAGAGGAGATTGAACACAAGGAGGCCAGTGTCTTTCAGTATTTTGAAAAGGTTGGGAGGGGCAGTGGATGTGATCTGCAGCAATAGGTCCGAACATTTGCTTTTTAAAGTGGCTTTTTCATTAGCGTTTTTTGGGGCTCTGCAGGTAGGGGAATTAGTTTTGCTGAGTAAGTATATAGGGGGAGGGGCTGCAGAAGGAAGATGTGCGATTGGTGGAGGGGAGATTAAAACTTTTCATTCACCGATCCAAGATGGATCAAAGGGGGTGGGGTCAGTTAATCCGGATCAGGGAGGTTTCGGGGGTCGAAATGTGCCCGGTGAGATCTTAGGAGAATTATTGCCCGGTGCTAGGCGTGGGTAAAGGACCTTTTTCATGACATGTGGACAGGCAGTTTTTATCACATTTTCAATTTACGGTGGTGTTCAAAAAAGCGCTGGAGGCTGCGGGGTTAGACAGTTTGCAGTTTGGGTCACATTCTTTCAGGGTGGGGGCAACAATTGAGCCAGTGGTACAGGGTTTGGAGGAAGAGGCGGTCAAGAGGGTAGGTCGCGTGGACTTGGAACGCTATAAGTTGTATGTGCGTCCTCATTTGCTGTAATAGACGGGGGGTGGTAGTTTTGGAATTAGTTACGGGAGATTACTGAATTAAGTTTTTGTTGTACAGGTCCTCGCCCGGCGTTAATCTGGATTTTGAGTCACTCTTATGTGTTTTAGGGAACTGAACGGGTGGGGGTGAGGCCTACTGGGAGACAGTTACGGTTGACGTGGAGTGAGGCAATAGTTAGGTGGATGGGGATTTGGGGGATGTCCTGGTTTAGGGTGCTAGAAGAAGTTGAGAGGGCAGTTAGTTTGGACAGAGTTCCAGATGTGTTGGTTCTTCATGCGTGGGGTAATGATTTAGGGAAGAGGCCGTTCAGAGACCTTTCAAGGGACATCAGATATGACATCCTTAGGTTGCTAGTGTCATACCCAGGGTTAATCATAGTATGGCCAGAGATGGTCCCTGGGAGATTGTGGAGGAGGGTGCGGTCGGTAAAGAGTTTGAATAAAGAAAGGATTAAGCTAAACAGGGAGGTGTGGCGATTTGTGGGGCATTAGGAATTTGCAGTTAGGCATATAGATTTGGAGGCTGGCATGGGAAATTACTGGAGATCAGATGGCCTGCACCTGAATGAGATTGGGACAGATTTGTGGCTGGAGGGTGTGCAGGAGGGGATTGAGTGTGCAATGGTGGTGTGGCGGGCTGCACAGGCTTGAGAGGGTCAAGGCGTGCTGGCTGTGGAGGGGGGAGAAGGGGTCCTTGGAGTCAGCAGAAATGGGTAGTGGGGGGGAAGTAGGGCCTGGATAGCTATCTTCCCCCTTTAATTGTTTAATATGAGGACTGTCGCCTTTGGGCTTTGCAGGGCAGAGCCTTGCAAAGACGGTGGGAGGGGTTAGCCATGTTATGGCTAGTCGGCCTTGGGGTTGGGAGGTGGCGACTAGAGGCTAAGTGGTGACTGGTGGGCCCTGAGTCTGTCCGCTTGTGGAGGGAGGCATGTGGAGGGAAATACTGTTGCCTGAGTCGGTCAATATGCGATGGTTAAAGGTACAACTATTTCCCATTCTGGTGGTGAGGCGACAGTAGTTGTCGGGGCTCCAAGGATCTTTACCCAGGTTTTTTCCTTTGGGGTAAAAAAAGTTATTTATGTTTAATGTTATGTTTGTTAATAAGTATGGCTGCTGTGGCCAAATTTAATCCAAAGTACGGTGTTTGTGGTTATTTAAGGTAAAATGGGAGTGGAGCGGGCGTAGGTGACAGTAGAGAGTACTCCCTTATATCCGGGTCATCACCATATGCTACAATACTGACGAGACACATACAGACGATTATATAAGCAAAAGTTTTCTGAAGCGTTTTGTGCACTTTAATCGTTTCCTTCAGTTGGATAAACACTAAATGCTGGTAATTTGTGTTAAAATGTTGACTTACATTTCAGAAATTTAAAACAGAAGAATAGAATTTGCAAATCGCTGTTATGTTCGAGGTTTTGTACTTATGTTGATATTAACAATAATGGAATATAAAAGCTCTAAAAGTAAACTAAACAAACAAGCTGCTCTCATTAATATCCTTAAGAAAGTCAGAAAACAAAACCGGGCGGCTTCCATGTGTTTAAATGTCAAAAGATTATGTAAATCCGAGTCGATCGACCATCTTTTCCACTTGTTTTTATAATCGTTCTACCTTTTTAAAGAACACAAGACCAAGGCTGTTAACCTTTAAGTCAACATTCTGCTTGTCTTCACAATGCCCTAGAAGGAATACTTAATACCGTAGAGCCTTTTATGATTATGGAACCCCAAGGAATGGTCGATTATTCTGTCTGCATGGGAATTATGGTGACTTTTAGGCGAGGGGCGGCACTCTTACTTGTTTATCATAAGAGAAGCTGTAAAAACAATACAAATGTCCCTCGGTCATGAACAATGCTCCGCGGCACGAGGGGATGACGTTACTTCTTAGCAGATACCAAGTATTATATCATTAAAGGGGTTGTCTCGCGAAATCAAGTGGGGGTATACACTTCTGTATGGCCATATTAATGCACTTTGTAATATACATCGTGCATTAAATATGAGCCATACAGAAGTTATTCACTTACCTGCTCCGTTGCTGGCGTCCTCGTCTCCATGGTTCCGTCTAAATTCGCTGGCAGCTTGCTTTTTTAGACGCGCTTGCGCAGTTCGGTCTTCTGCTCTGAGCACGAGCCGCTTCAGTGTGCTCGCCGCCACAGCTCTTCTGCGCATGCGCAGACGAGCTGTATCTTCTCGGGAGCGCGCTGGAGCGGCCATTCTGCTACCATCCTCTCTTAGAGGAAGGTGCAGAGCCGCCCAGCCGTGCCGAGAAGCCACCCAGCAGAGCCGCCCAGCCCAGCCCAGCTGCCCAGGTAAGTGATGGGTGACGGACTGACGGGGGTGACGCGTGACTGACTACCGCTGTGGCCCCGGAGCCTACCGCTGGGCCCCGGAGCCTACCGCTGGGCCCCGGAGCCTACCGCTGGGCCCCGGAGCCTACCGCTGGGGAGCCGGAGCCTACCGCTGGGGAGCCGGGGCCTACCGCTGGGGAGCCGGGGCTAGCGCGGGGGAGCCGGGGGCTAGCGCGGGGGAGCCGGGGGCTAGCGCCGGTTACCTGCTGCCTGGCGGTGGGTGACTGGTCGGCCGCGTTCAATCCCGGGGTCCGGTCGGCGGCTGCGGGGCGTCTGGTTGTCAGGGAGACACAGCTGGTAGCGTCTCGGGAGCGCGCATGTCGGGCTACAGCAAGCGACGGGAAAAGAGCCGGCGGCCATCTTGGGGAAACTTTTTATAAGTTGCTGAAACGCTGGAACTGTAAGTACAAACCAGCTAGAAAAGTCATTTACAGGGGGGCTTAGTAATGTATGCTTAATTAGGGGGACTGGGCAAAAAAAAAATTTCACTGCTTCCTTGAGACAACCCCTTTAATGTGACATTGTCGCAGACAGACTTCGGGCCCTTTCATCCTTAAAGATTATTGTTCAATAAAATTGTTGGATCAACCACATTTGAAGAACAATCGTTCAGTGTGAACACGGCCAACGGTAATTTGTTTGCTCATCGTTTGTGGTTCCTTTTCATGTAGACATAAAAATCATTGCTCAATTGTTCACGAGTCGTTGCCTGTAAAAAGCAATGGTTTGGTTGTTCCCACACACTGGTGTAGGCCCTGAACAATCAACGACTGATTGAACAAGCGAATGACAAAACAATGGAAACCATTAACTGCTCTGTCACTGTTTGCTAGTTCACTCGTTCAAACGATTTCCCACTCCGTATATAAGAACCCTTTAGGATCGGAATCTTGTTGACTGTGCCAAAGCAGACTGATTTGTTGATGGCCCTGTGGCACCTAACACCACACCTGTTTATAGGGGCACTCTGGGACTTTTACTACTGACAACCTATCCTCTGGATATGTCATCAACAGTTGATTGACGGGGACCTTCCACCCGGGATCTCTGCTGATCAGCTGATCGTTTAGCCTGCTGTCAGTATAGCAGGCCGGACGTTGTCATCTGGGGTCAAGGGAGTAAATGTACTGGTGTAAAAAGGGGAAAGTACTAGGTTTCCTCACTTATAAAATGCAATGTGCAAAAACAGTGTCTCAGTGCGCTTTTGTAGGGTGCGCACACAGTTGGCAAGACTACCAATGTGTGCACCCAATTTTCCCATTCTCTACCAATCTGAGTGCTTCCCAGAGTAATTTAAGCACCCTCCTCCTTTGGAGGGTACCTGAGCAATACGTTCCATAAGGTCCTACCAAGGTACTGTTGTTTGATGATTGTCTCTTGTTTTGACCCATGTTTATTCATTCAGCTTTTGTCAGGCAAGTGGATGTGAATCCGGCTTGCCACAAAGCAGATTGGCTTTGGGCTATCTGAGGTTACAGTACCCGGGAAACCTTGAAATCCACATTTGACCCAAGTGGGATACTGGCTTTGTACCAGGGTCTCCAAGCAATTTATCACATGGATAGTCCCAGTAATATGGCTGCTGATGCTGCATTGGGCTAAGGCTCGATACCTGGAGGTCTGAACAGGAGTGTGGTAAAGAAACAGGGTGAAGTAAGGTTGGCAGCATAGGTGCAGCAATGAAGTCCAAGATGAAGGCCAGAGCAGGTAGGAGGCAATAATAAAGTCCAGGGTACAGAGACAAGGTCAGGGAGCCCAGAAGTCAGAAGAGTCAAGTCAGGGGCTTTTTCACAATTGGCAGTAAGAGACCAAGTGCTTAGGCATCCACTCTAGGGCGTGCCTAATATAGGGAGTGCAAAGACAAGAATGGAGGAGGACAAGTGATGGAAGCATACAATGGCCCTTCAAGAGGCCAGGAGGGAGCGTGCACGAGTCGTGACAGAAGATGGCCATGGTAGCTTTCCTATCTTCCTCTGTTCTCCTCGGTTTGTACCTTCCCCACAATTTCTCTGTTTCTACCTGCCATGAATCTCTGCCTATCTCCACATTAATGCAGGAGTGCCGCCTGTCCTGGCCTCGGTCAGAGATGAGGACTACATTTCTACCCATCCCTTTTATACGAGCCAATATATCCTTCAGATTCTTGTGACGAGTGATAATCTGAACAATTATCATTCAGTGTATATGCAGTGTCCTTCAATTTATTCTGTATAAAAACTAAATGACGACTTGGCCGGTGTAGGTGGGCAGTCGCTCTCATGGTGGAGGAGGGGGCGGGGGGGTTGTTTGTTCTTTTTGTTGTTTTTAAAAAGAAAAAGCATTAATAAAAATAATGTGATTAAAAAAATCCAGGCGGACGTTTATCTATGAATGAGTGCCTCGTTACTGTGGATGGAGGCGGATGGGCCAGAACACCCCCCCCCCACACACACACACACACACACACTCCACCTCCATTCACTGAACAACCATCTCTCCTGTGTGAAAGTGTGATGTACAGAAGTTAATGTGCACATGTGTTCCGGAAGTTTCTGGATGGTCTATGTAGTCTTGTGTTTCTGTGTTTTTCCACTGTCTTCTATGTGTATCAATATGATGTGTATTGCACCTTAGCAGCACTGAGTAGGTTACTGTCTGGGTCATGTCTGGGAAAGTATCTATTTGTATGTCATGTGACCTCATGTGGGTAGAAGATGCTTGAGTGGGATCTTCAGTTCTGTTTTTTCTTTGGTTTTTGGTTGTTTCCCTTGGAGAGAGATACCCTTAATCTGAGTACAAGAAGAGATGGAAGAGGCTGAGCGGATACCCCTCTAATGCAGCGAACCCCTTCTTTTACCTTCCCTTGTTATATGGAGTTTTTCCCCACCGTGCAGTGTGAGGTGAAGAGTGTACCAAGTTCGGTGAGAGTGGGCCAGTAGAGTATTGGTGGAGTTTCCTAAGAGTCGGTGTCTGGGACCAGGAAACCACAGATAACGTGGCCTGTGTAAGTCACCCTGTTTCTCCTGAGTTTCCTCCCTGTCGCTTCACGTGTTCTAAACCCTCACTAATGTCCTGGTGGATGTAAAGGGATGTAGTGATTGTTATTCAAGTTACTCAGTAAATGGCTTCACCTACCATTCCCAATTTGGCCTTTTGAATTCTACCCCGTGTGTGGACTCTATTATTCTCCAGAGAGATCACCATGGAAGAAGGAATTGTGACGTCACAAGTGACAAAGAAGAACCAAGGTAATCCACTTGTGGGTTTCCTATTTAATATAGTCAGACCGCGCCCCTTGGACATGTCACTAGTTACCCTCCGGGTGGAAAACGGTAGAGTCACTGTGACAAGTGAACTACTCTACCCCGCTGTCTCCTATGCTAGGGCGCGCTCTTCAGACGCTGCAAAAGCACATGAATGATCATTGCTGGAACGGCCCACCAAGTATCTGCACCCAACAGATCGTTCCATGTAGAAGCACACTAAGACCCAATCCCACTCCAAGGCTGAAAATCAGAGGACCCTTAGGTGCTGCGCTCAGGAGTAGCTGACAAACTAGTCAGTAACCCAGCGGGACAAACACCTGCAGCGTGACGGTGCGTGGCTGTAAATGTCCTTCATTCTGTACAACCCCAATGTGCTCAGGGTGGACCGCCAGCAAACAGCGGGGCTTATTTTCAGCAGTTTATATGGCACAGATTTTTGTCACCAGAGAACCTGTAATCAAGTATTATCTGCGGCATATTCTCCTAAATGAACTTGCTGCGTTTAATTCATCTCCAAGTCCTATGAATTCCCATAATTAACCATTATCTACATTTTTAAACATTTTAGAATAAAAATTGCCATTTTAATGGAAATCAAGCCAAGTTCTGCGCGGGTGAAGTGGCAGAGGAAATATAATAAGCTAATTGTAACCGATCCCACCTTTTAGGAACGCTCCATAGGCGTTCTTCAAGGGCTTCGTTTTTGCATGTGAAAACAAGGGCTTTCTGGGGTTTGGAAGCTTTGGTGCTCAAACAATACAGGACTAATTTTCAGTTTCACATGTGATCACTTGAATTTACTAAAATTATGCAGGAGGCTCAATGTATTTTATGCAGGAGGCGCTCTAGAAAGGTGTTTTGTACATGCTTCAGAATGGAAGTTGTCAGAATTACTTTACAGGTTTTTAATTAGTGATGAAACAGCAAAATATAATTATTTTTTGTACTGCATAATTAACCATTCGTAGGTTGTATCCAAAAGATGTTTTACTGCTGTCAATGACTCTGGACGGACAGTTCTGGTTTACATTGTGTTTGGCATGTACAGTAGGATGTGATAGAGCAGCGCTGGGTCTCCATAACGCGCTGCTCCTCTTGTTCCCAGAGCACAAGACAGAGTGACTTGTTGATGCTGCCCGATTATCCAGCACCCAGGACACATGCTCTGATAGTGGCCAGTGACCACAAGTAACCAGCCTCTGGCCATCGGGGGCGCCCCTACCATGAAGTGATGTGAGACTGCCACCACAGGTCTTGCAGGGCCTCAGAGGTGTAGCAGGTTGCCACCTGGCTGGTAATTATGGGGTCACTGTGGGAGACACTGCTGCTGCTGGAGCCACTATGGAGTCACTGTTATTACAAGGGTCACTAAGGGGGGATACTATTATCACTGGGTCTACTGTTGGGGACACTATTATTACTGGGGCCAGTATGGGAGAAACTATTAATGGCACCATTATGGGCATCACTACTAGTACTGGGGCAACTATGGGGGTCATTATTACATCTGTGGCCATTAACAGGGTCACTATTTCTACTGAGCCACCAATGGGGTCATGGGAGTCACGATTATTACTGGGACCACTAACAGGGTTACTATAACTACTGGGGCCAATAAGAGGGTCACTGATATTACTGGGACCACTAATGGGTCACTGTTACTACTGCAGCCATTAAATGGGGTGTTATTACTACTGCGGCCACTATTAGGGTCACTATAATTACTGTGTCCACTAACGGGATCACAATTACTACAGTATGCATCAATTAGCAAAGGCCATTTTCCGTCATCGCACTGGGGCCGCAGGAACCAGAGAATCGGAAGCTGTATAAGAATAAAGCAGGGCACTAAGTAATTTAAATCCCCATTCGCCCCCCAAAACAAGGGGTTGGCCACAATTAAAAAAAACAACCTAATTTTTGCAACAACTGCTCCACTCTTCTCCATAGGCTGTGTTTGGTATTGCACCTCATCCTGATTCGAACCAATTTTGCAATACTGGACGCAATCTATGAGCAAAGGTGGCATTGTATCTGCAAAGAAGCAACCTCTTTAATAAATCTTCCTAGTGATGGATTTTAGTTGGGTATGTAGCTTTATAAACAATACAAATACAACCAACCGCCATTAAAGCAAGCTAATCTATTCCTGGCAAATCCCTTCTCTACGGCACACCAATCAACCGGCAAGTACACCTCCGGGAAACCCATTTAGTAGAATATTAATCATAAGAGAAAAGGTGAAATAGATTTTGCAGTCTGAGTTGTTTAATTGTTAGTTTATAGCTGTTTATGCGCCATTAGCTTTTTATATAAAAGGAGGCATTCGGAGTAATCTCAGCTGAAGTCTCTGGTGTTTGCTCACATTACACCGTGATTTAGCGTGGCTCAGGAATGAGGCCGACCTCACATGAGATGCGGTGAGCCCTATCTGCTGCTACTTATGTCAACAAACTTTCGTAAATTCATCTTTGAACCATATACTGTAAAAGCGTCCTACTAATGAGCGTTTATGAGCTCCCTGCCTCTAATTGACTGTTCAGTACACATTTCAGCTTCTTAGATATGCGCTATCATCAGAGTTAGGAGTCTGTTACGCAGGTAATTAATTTCCTAGAAAGGATGGAAACAATGTATCGAATGTGGCTCAGAACGTGATTACTTAGCCAACAGGTACTTTTTGTTTAGTGCTGTACCTCAGTTAGATTGGGTGTTTTGGGACTTATTAAGGGTTCTGAATATATTTTTTTTATGGTTACATGCGTTAAAAACAGATTGCATTTGAATCAAACGAGTACAATTTGTTTTTAAATTCTTCCTATAGACTTAAAGGGGTAATTTTCGTGCAAAAGTCACTCACAACAAAATAGGACATGCTGCAACTTTTTCTGCTGGTACTATTCGCCCGGTTAAAAACAAATCACACGTGTTAAAAAAAAAAGTATTTAAAATAATATTCTTTATTTCAGTCCAATTTTTTGGTCTGAAAATCAGATGGCAAAATTGTTCTAGTGAATATACCCCAAACTTTAGGATCTGTTTTTGGTGTTTTGCTGCAATTCATGTTTCTTCCGTTATGTAATAAGTTTTGCATTTTTGTAGTATTTTGCCCTTTTGGCATCAACAGCCTTCTGCCTATTTTAGATGGCCATAATGTGGTCGCATTTTAGTGTTCATAATATCCAGACACCCCCCCCACCACCACCACCACCACCACCCCCCATCAGTCTCCTCTGGAACAATCTTAGATTACTTCACGCCGGGTTGACATTTCTGTTCACTATCCGGTTCCGTCACAAAGCGAAAGAGAAAAAAAATGGTATGCTGCATCGATCAAATGCCAGAAATCCGAGGTTCCCGGTGAGCCCGTTGACTATAATGGGTTCTATTTTTTTTCCGTCAGGGTTTCTCTGCTTTTACTGCAGAAAACGGTGCAGCATGCATTTTTGTAGTATTTTACCCCCATTGGTATCTAGATGAACACAATGTGGTTTAGGTTGATAACATCCAGAACGCCCCCATCCACTTCTTATTATACAAACGTAGATCACTTTAAGTGGGGTTCACATTTCTGTTTAGGATTTCCCTTCTCCCTGTTCATCACGGAGCTAAATAAATAATTCATTGGCGGATCCATGAAATGACATAAAGCAGCTGTCCCCCGCGGAGCCCGTTGACCATAATGGGTTCCATTCCGTTTCCATCATGGCGTTTGTCATTTTACTGCCCTACTTTTTCCATAATTGATGATGGAAACCATGAAAGAAAGCCCCAGCGGATATGTAAAAGGGGCCTCATGATGCTTTATATATCTTGCGATAGTCGTACACAACTCCCAAGTAGAGCGGTGGCTATTCAACAGTCGGACAAATCCTTGTTTTGCAGCCCCAGACAGACACATTAAGTCTGTATTGGCCTTTACAGATTTTCATACTGGCCACATATGTTTAATGACACTCAGTGTAGAACCGGCCATCTTTCTGGGAACGTTCCTTCATGGACAAAATACGTTTTGGCTGACTATCTAACAAATATTTCAAATGTAGCTAAATTCACTGCAGATGGTGACGATCTGTCATTGGTCAGCTAAAACCCTTGTCCATTGTTAAAGGGGCTATGCCAAATTATAAAGTTATCACCCTTCCACAGGATAACGTTACGATCTGTGCGGGTTCGACTGCTAGAGCCCCCACGGATCCTGAGATTGGGTCTGGTTATCCAATAAGTGAATGGAGCAGAGATTGTGTATGTGCGCCACAGCTGCATTCACTTCAATTAGAGTGTCAGAGATTGAGGAAGTCCTTGAACTCAGTAAGCTTCAGTACTGTCATTGAAGTCAATGGAGCAGTGGCATGCCTGCGCCAGCTCCGATCTATTCATTCAGGAACTGACGAGACCCCGTTCTCGGATCAGTGGGGGGCGCAGCGGCTGGACCCCACTGTTAGTAAAATTACCCCCCGCCCTCTGCATAAAGGATAACTTTATATCTTAGTTCAACCCCCATCTGAAAAAATAACTTCAGTTGAGATTGATCATTTTCATCAGCTTCGGTCTATTGTGTATGGGAACCTTCATTTAGTGTAGTAGAACCGCAGGAGGTCCAGGTATTGCCACAATAATATGTACAAAATGCGTGTGCACTCATGTATATGCCGATGTCTATCGATGCTCTGTCAGAAATATCTTCTCCCTAAAGGTACTGATTCTCCTTGTATGGATCCAGCTAGCAGCATACAGTAGCTCTCCTCCAGAAAGAAGAAACCTTACGTTTTACTGGAGAGTCAGTGTCCCTCTAGAGAAGCTATTTTGGAGGAACATCTAGTAGTAATGGGAAATCACATGCTCAGTGATTGTCATGGTGCGGCCTGGCAACTACTGCATCGGTCTCCAATGCCAAATCTTGTATGCAGAGACCCATGTTTATACCCAGGACTGCAACAGTAACAAGAGGACATCCGCTATGTCTAAAGGAAAGAAGGTTTCATAACCAACACAGAAAGGGGGTCTTTACTGTAAGAGCAGTGAGACTGTGGAACTCTCTGCCTGAGGACGTGGTGATGGCAAAATCCATAGTTTAAGAGGGACTAGATGTCTTTCTAGAGCGCTATGATATTACAGGATATAGACATTAGGTGACCAGCGGGGTTGTTGATCTTGGAGTTAGGTAGGAACTCAAATGTTGATCCAGGGATTATTCTGGCTGCCATGATGGAGTTGGGAAGGAATTTTTTTCCACCAAAATGGGCTAATTAGCTTCTGCCTCATTGGGTTTTTTGTTTTTTGCCTTCCTTTGGATCAATAAGGGGGGTGGAAACAGGCTGAACTGGATGGACATTCTCTCCCTTCAGCCTAACCTACTATGCCGCTATGTAAACCCCACCATGTCCCTTCTTCGCGAACACAATCACTTAGTCTGCTCTATTTGGATGTGCCGATTCCCATGGTAGTTTTAGCATATTATCCATGAATCAGATGGCTCAAGATGAACGGTCTTATACGGTTTGTTACACCCAGAATGTGTTTGAAGTTAAAGGAGTTTTCCAAGCTTGTAAACCCGTCTAGACAAGGGGCTCTAGCTAACCAAAATAATGTTATAAATGGTTATACCAGCTCCTGACTTCGGGCCAGCACACTGTGATTATTTCCCCCCCTCGCTTCTGCTGTCGTCACCACTGGAGCGAGCATGTGCAGTCGCAGCTATGGATAATGTTACTGCACATACTCGTGCCGGGCTGATACATCCTTTCCCACCAGAAGACAAGGACACGGAAGCACCAAATAGTCATGATGTCAACGGAAGCCGAAACACTGCATGGGACCCAAGTCACATGACAAATCCTTGGGACCACCAAATGGAGGTGGATGAGGTGCAAAACTTCACTGCAAAAAGTTTGATTTTGGTGCTATGTTTTTATGTTTTAAAGACAATTTAGAGATTGGCTCCCAGAATCCCCCTTTAAGCACCCATGAGGAGGTAAGATGAAGAAAAACAACTCTTTAAAGCTGAACATTTATCATCCCACCAAGCCTTCATCTTTAATGACACTATGGGCAGATGACCGTAATTTAAAGGGCCTTCCCGGAATGTCTCGGTAAACATGTTTTCCTTCAAAACAATAAATTGAAAAGAAAGATAAAATCACATTACTGCACTTCAGGCCCGACCTCCCCGACCCCTTCCTGGTTTGGTGACGTCAGCGAAGCTGAAAATGATTTGGGTCTTCCGCTGATTTACTGAGCGCTGCTCCACGGCTCATCCTGTAACGAGGCTTAAGTACAACCTCCCATCACCGGCCATTCAGACTATTACTGTAATGTTGGGTAAGTAACATTTAAAGCCTTTCTGCCGCGCTCCATCCTCTCAGGTAAGAGGGTCACATGCTGGTGAGACGGTCTTTAGATAATATTGTCAACAGGAGAAAAGAAAATGGAAAGTGATCATTAGTTCGGAGTGGAGGCGCAACAAGAACACCATCTGACTTTGTTTTCTCGCTCTTGAAGGCGCCGGAGTACTCAGTGTTCATCACCTTGTTTTATTGATAAAAAGTACAATAATGGCTGAGCTACAATTTCATCAAATGTATGAGAGTCAAAGTCAACCCAAAGAGTGATCGTATATAACACCAAGGTAATGGGGTCACACTACGGGGTTTATTAATCACTAACTATTACGATTGTTACTCCTAATTAAAACCAGATACTCAAACATTTAACTAATTTTTTTTTTATTTCTGATTGTAGATTTTTTTTTATTCCATAGTCTGTGCATAACTACGGGGGCGGCCATCTTTCCTGAGCTGCTGTCAACAGCATTTAGAGATATGCTTTACAGCAGCCACACGGACTATTCACACACTGAACAGGAGCAGACCCAATTACTTCCATGGCTGTTGTGGACATACTCTGTGACCTGCGCAAGGTGAGGGAAGAGGTGAGCTGTGACATCACCCACTGTGAATGGTGGGTCCTGTGTTATCTATATATAGGTGTCACTTCTCAGTGTAATCCTGTCTGTGCAGGGAGGGGAGGAGGTGAGCTGTGACTATTGTGAATGGTGGGTCCTATGTTATCTATATATAGGTGTCACTTCTCAGTGTAATTCTGTCTGTACAGGGAGGGGAGGAGGGGAGCTGTGACTATTGTGAATGGTGGATCCTGTGTTATCTATATATAGGTGTCACCTCTCAGTGTAATCCTGCTTGTACAGGGAGGGGAGGAGGGGAGCTGTGACTATTGTGAATGGTGGATCCTGTGTTATCTATATATATGTGTCACTTCTCAGTGTAATTCTGTCTGTACAGGGAGGGGAGGAGGTGAGCTGTGACTATTGTGAATGGTGGCTCCTGTGTTATCTATATATAGGTGTCACTTCTCAGTGTAATCCTGTCTGTGCAGGGAGGGGAGGAGGGGAGCTGTGACTATTGTGAATGGTGGCTCCGGTGTTATCTATATATAGGTGTCTCCTCTCAATGTAATCCTGTCTGTGCAGGGAGGAGAGGAGGTGAGTTGTGACATCACCCATTGTGAATGGTTGCTCCTGTGTTATCTACATATAGGTGTCACCTCTCAGTATAATCCTGCCTGTGATGTCAGCTTTCTCTACAGATCAGGAAGTGTCAGGCTGTAATTAAGCTCAGTGGTCAGTTCGATATGATATTGATAAATTGTCACCCAGCTTTCTGTGTCAACCTGCCACTGTTCTGGGCTAGGGAAAGCTAGGTTAAACTCCTTATTTTCATTCCCCATCCCTCACATCTGCAACAGAGGTCCTTGGTGTACATTTGTTTCTGGGCCTAGCAGCTTTGTTGTGATGGTAATGAAGTTACCAAGTGACAGGGGGAAGTCAATTACCCCCCCCCTCCCCCCAACCATTATTCTCCAATCCTGTGCCCTCTGTATTCCCACCAAACTCTGCGGCTCCTCACCTGGATACTGTATTTATCAAAGGAGAAATGTATAATGGGGACTATGGGTCATCCGAAGGTCCTAGCCCAACAGCGGTTGAATCTTTGGAACCGTGAGGGTACCGCGGACCCGGTGCAATTACTGCCATCACTATGATCTTTTTCTGTACTTATCAACAGATTTTTAATGTGCGCTTTACCGTTAATCAGTATTGTGCTTGAGAAGGGAGCATTTGGAGCTCTCAAACGCGTTGCACCCCTTTATGTTGTCAAAATAAATATTTGTTCTTTTTGACTTCACCATAGGGGTGTCATTGTCCTCGACCATTGTGCACTGATTACAAAAGAGCTCTCCTAGTCTCCCATTGCGTCTATTTGTGGGTGTCTTTTGGTGTTTCTGGTTTCCCTGAGCGCAGGAGGTTCTTTCGATCTGTAATTTGTAGTGGGATCTCCTGTGTGATCCTTTCCTTTATATCTAATGCTCACACATCCGTTTTACAAATCCCATAAGTTAAGTTATACATGAGTCAGAAGATTATATCACTAGAGGAAATCTGGCTGTGTGGCCTGTTATTGGCCACAGGTCAGTTTTAATAGGAGTTGCGATGCGATGTCTACCATGGAGAACAATTAGCTATAAGCTGCAGAAGTGGATCCCTGCAGCCCCGAAGTGATGGAAGGCTGCTTTCACATGATAGCCTGTGCATCCTCGGGGATTTCACATGGATGGTGAGCGCAATATGGGGGTGGGATTCATGGCCCCATATCATGCTCGCCCGTGTGAAGTTAGCCTTAGGGTGATAACACAATACATGGATCACAAGGTATTGCCCACTGCTAGGATCCCCAGTGGTCAGCTGTAATCTGTAGAAGGTTCTGATTCCTCTGCAGCATTCTCACAAGTGAAGTCAAGCATTATACGGTACTCTCCTTGTCCATTATATGGGACTCTTTGAAGTTAATGGACTGTCCTTGAAATGTATGCAGGTGCCAGATCATCCAGGTCAAGAGACTCTCTTTGTAGCCCCTTTCCACGAATACTATAGATTTCTGGACATTAGACCCCTTTGCTCTTTTGGAATTACCTAATAGGATATTAGACATTTTAAACACACTTTCTATAGATATTTTTACTGAAAGAGTCCACAAATCAAGACAAGGGAAGCTGTACATGATGCCACCGGGTGATTTGTGCAGCCACTGGGTTTGGGTTCCTTTCATGGTGATTGATCTTCCGCCATCTTTGCCCTACTATCCATGTCTCCTTGAAAGGCAACAAGGCGCCTTTCAAGTCTTTCAATACCATATCTGTAATCGAACCCTCTGCATGAGGGCGATGCTGTCTAATATAGGAGACGACTGCAGGTTGTGTATTTCAGAGACGTACGTCTCGCCATGATCACTGTCAGCACCGATAAGGAAGATTACACCATCTCTCTCGTACAAAGCAAGCAGCGACAACTGGGGAGTGACTTTACAGCTAGCATTTATTCTGTGCAGCCTGGAAAGAACTTTTCATCATCAAATGCTCTGAAAACTTGAAAGGCGAAAGCAAAACATGCACAAGTGTGAACGAGCTTATTCCCCACAATATTCAGTGCATGCAGAGGAAGCTGCCTCAAATGACTTAGGAAGTAAAAGTCAGACATACAGAAGAAGCAGAATTAACTTTTTGTTCTTGGTGACCTAAAGCCAATTCCAGGACTTCCCAATAGATTGTTCTTATTCCGCCTCGCTTAGATGATAATCACACATTTTAGTATAAACTCTAGGAGCCCCACCAATCAGAAGAATGCATTTCCTAAGTGTCCCCTTGCATCATCAGCCGGGCTCATTGGACACTCTGGCTGGGCAATGTGTTGTAGGACTATGGGCAATGGATTAGCTGGAGACACTTGAGCTTCAGGCCGATGCATACTGCAGAAGTAGAAGGGACTTGGGCGAACAATGACCATGCTGGAGGCAGGAGTAGACACTTGGAACCATAACTTTGCTCACACAAGATGCACAGACATTTCAGCTTTATCACTTGGGCTGCACATGTACAAAGATCTCGTACCTCACTGAGCTCACACAGCTCCTCCTCGCTCTCTCTCTGTCAGTGTCCCCCAAGGCTTCATACTAGGACCCCTACTCTTCTCCATATACACCCATAGTCTTGGACAGCTCCTAAAATCCCATTGCTTTTCCACTTTTACGCTAATGACACTCAGGTCTACCTCTCTGTCCCTGATGTTACCACTCTGTTGTCCAGAATCCCAGAGTGTCTATTAGTTATATCCAACTTCTTCTCTTTTCTAAAACTTAACATGGAAAAAATGTAATTCATCATCTTTCTCTGCCAGATCTATCAATCACTGTGAATGGCTCCACACTTTCACCAGGGCCACAAGTCCATTGAACTGGTATTACATTTGACTTTGCCTTCTCATTCAAACTGCACGTACATGACCTCGCTATCTTCTGCCATCTTCATTTCAGAAACATAAAAGAAAGGAAGTCAGGGAGAGCGCCAAACACTTTTCAAATGTGAGTTGGTAACTTCTATTCACTCACCTGGCGCCAGACATGACACCCTAGGGTGGACATGTCAGCACCTAGTATCCAAGCAGGCATATAGCATTTTTCTTTTTTGCTATCACAAAAAATCCACCAAATTATAATGCAATGGAGAGCTGCAGGTACTACCCAGAAAAATCCGAACCTCCTAAGAGGTCGGATCGCACAGAAATGAAGATAACGAGAAAATAGGGTTCTTGCGCTACTTTGTATGGAGCAAAAACCAATTCTTCTTTTTTAAAAAAGAATTCGCAGCGGTCAGTGATAATTCATAATAAAAAACATTTATTAGGTATAATAAATTAAGGTCAAAGCCTTATATAAAATAAGTAAAACAAGTAGATGAATACTTGCAACGTGAAATATGCGACGCGTTTCGACGTACTAGACGTCTTTCTCAAGCATATACAAACACAAATCAAGCCAGGTATATATAGCACCACAAATAATTGCATACTTTACCCTGAAAGGTCACCGGTGTTGTACCACGTTCCGGTGTCCGGCGCCATCTTGGGCCATGGATGATGACGTAAATGGGGGCCGGCATACAGGATTACGTCCCTTGACCCCCAGTCAGGAGCTACGTTATATAGATGGCACGCAGCGCTGCGTGCCATCTATATAACGTAGCTCCTGACTGGGGGTCAAGGGACGTAATCCTGTATGCCGGCCCCCATTTACGTCATCATCCATGGCCCAAGATGGCGCCGGACACCGGAACGTGGTACAACACCGGTGACCTTTCAGGGTAAAGTATGCAATTATTTGTGGTGCTATATATACCTGGCTTGATTTGTGTTTGTATATGCTTGAGAAAGACGTCTAGTACGTCGAAACGCGTCGCATATTTCACGTTGCAAGTATTCATCTACTTGTTTTACTTATTTTATATAAGGCTTTGACCTTAATTTATTATACCTAATAAATGTTTTTTATTATGAATTATCACTGACCGCTGCGAATTCTTTTTTAAAAAAGAAGAATTGGTTTTTGCTCCATACAAAGTAGCGCAGGAACCCTATTTTCTCGTTATCTTCATTTCAGAAACATGCCTTGGATATAATCTTTCCTCAACTCTGAGTCAATAAAACTGCTAGAGCCTGTCCTCATCATCTGTAGTCTAGACTGCTGCAACATTCTCCTCTGTGGTCTCCCTTCCAATGCCCCCGTTGTGTCAGTTTGAGCCTGACTCTGCATTTGCTCTAATTTGACTCTGGTGTCAGCTGTTGTTGTACACATGGGAGCAATTAGGGAGGGTTTTTAGTTCCCTCCTGGCTTGGGTTCTATGCTGGTCAATTTCAGTGCAGTCTCTTGCTGTGGAGTGAGAACCTCTCTAGATCCGGTTTCTGTGGTTCTATCAGCGGCTCTTCTTTGATATATTCAGAGATTTATTACTGAGATTTATTCTTTGAGGTTTTGGGTTACTCTTATGGTGTTTTCTTTGTCATTTATCTGTGTTAGTGAGAGGCACAGACCTGAGCGTGGATGCATCCTTATCAGGGCGGGCCATCCACTAGTAGGTAGGGGTTGTCACCCTCTAGTTCCCTTTAGGGAAAGTTTTCCTCGTTTGTGTTTTTCCTCGTACTGCAGAGGGTTCCTGGTCGGGTGGTGTGAACATTGCCAGAGAGTTTATATTTTGATGTGCTGTTATTGCATGCACAAAGCGGATGTGACAGCCCCTGTGCTCCTTCAATCTATCCTCAACTCTGCTGCCTGGCTTAGCCACCTTTCTCTCCATAACTCTCCTGCCTCTCCTTTCTGCCAATTCCTTTACTGGCTGCCTATTACTCAGAGAATTCAGTTCAAGTTATTATCAATGGCCCACAAGGCTGTCCACAACATGTCCCCTCTGTACATATCTGTTCTAATCTCCTGCTATGTCCCCACTCGTAACCTCCGTCCTCCTCCTCTACTCTTTGCTAGTGTACTTCTCACATAACCATCTTCAGGATTTCTCCTGTGCCTCACCTATACTCTGGAACTCGCTACCTCAACCCATCAGACTCTCAACCACTTGGGAAAGATTCAAGAGGAACCTGAAGACCCTCCTCTTCAGACAAGCCTACAGCCTAACCCTGCGGCCACCACAGGATGAGCACCTTCTGCCCTCACCTATTGCCTCTTCCCCATCCCCCTGTACACTATAAGCCGGGCAGTCAGGTCCTCTCTTCTTCTGTATCAGTTTGTTAGTGATTTAGTGGATGTTTGCAGTTGCTGTTTTAGAGATGTAATGTGACTATATATGTAATAGTATGTGCAGCTTATATGCAGTGCTCTGTAGTTTATCCCTTTTCTCCACTTTATTAATAATAATGATAATCTTTAACTCTAGGCATGCAGGAGAAATATGAAATCTATGAGTACTGCACAAAGTCCTTTGACTCCGGGCAACCTTCATGCCAAGTCCCACATGGAACTAGGCCCCACTCAGTAAAGCTTATATACACAAGGTCTGTAGCGGCCTTTCTCTTCGCAGTTGATGGTTTCTGCTGGGCTGATGTTGTCCTGCTGCTACGCACTTCAGTAACATTACCACAACCCACAAGCACTCTAAATACTGTCTTGTATCTCCAACTTCACCCTTCTAGACCTACGGGCTGCTTTATTATCGTCCCTAGCCGAACTGCCATTTTGTTAAATAGTAACAGTAAAGATAAAACATTAAACACGTTGCACCCTAATGAATGGAATGCTGGCTGACCATGCATGTTACCGCTTCATTCCAACTGAATTACTGGAGCTAGGCGAATTCAAGCGCTCAGTTATCTTTGCCTTTCCATTGAAATGAATGGAACAGCAGTGTGCATGCTGACCACCGCTCCATTAACTCAGGAGGACATGATATCACTGTTACCGCAATGGGTGGGGATTCAAGCTGTTGGACCCCCACCGATCTAATGATTATTACCATCAAAGGGCCAGTGTGCGCTTCCATACCTCATCCCCCTCCAATTCTGTTCCTCCACTTCCTCAACTTTTCCAATTATTAAAGTAAGACTTACCGGCCTGTAGTTACCAGGCTCTCTTTTGGACCCCTTTTTGTATATTGGAACCCCATTGGCAATGCACCAATCCAGTGGTACAACCCCCGTCTCTATAGTGTCCATAAATATAATAAATAGCGGTCTAGTTAACACTTCATTTAGTTCCTTTAGAACCCTTTGATGTATTCCACCTGGGAGCTGCAATTGTCCATTTGGGCCCGGATATCCAAAGGATAGTGGATAACTTGTTGATAGGTAAGGGACTTATAGCTGAGACCCTCGTCGATCTCTAGAATGGGACTTCCATTTCCTGTTCTGCCTGTCACTGCGCGGGTCTCTTCATCACCCACATTTTGTCACTGTGAATGGAGCGCTGGCTGAGCATGCACAGTCAGTGTTCCATTAAGTTTTAATGGGGCTGACAAAAATAGCTGAGCGGCACCCGCTTGGGTATCTCTGCAGTCCCATTGACAGTGAATGGAATGCTCCATTCAAGATGGAGGACATGGGACCCTGTTCAAGATCAGTGGGAGTCTCAGGGGTGAGATCCCCATCGATCAGCAAGTTATTGCCTATCCTGTGGATATCATATGGAAAGGGGATAACTTGATATTGTGGTACAACCCCTTTAATACCAACAGGGAGGGAATGGTTGAGGAAGTAAAGGTGGCTGGTAACTTAGGAGGCAGTGATCATGATATCCTTGAATTTTGGAGAAAACTCAGACCTCAAGGTTGGATTTCAGAAAGGCAGATTTTAATGAACTCAGAAAGAGGATAGGAAGAACCCAATGGCTGGATGTTCTTAAGGACAGAAATGTCCAGGAAGGTTGGGAATAGAGATGAGCGAGCATACTCGCTAAGGCTAACTACTCGAGCGAGTAGTGCCTTAGTCGAGTATCTGTCTGCTCGTCTCTAAAGATTCGGCTGCTGGCGTGGGTGACAGGTGAGTTGCGGGAGCGAGCAGGGGGGAGCCGGGGGGGGGGGGTGGGAGGGATCCCCCCTCCGTTCCTCCCCGCTCTCCCCCACCCACCGCCGGCAGCCGAATCTTTAGAGACGAGCGGGCAGATTCGACTAAGGCACTACTCGCTCATCTCTAGTAGGGAAATATTGCAAAATGAGATTGTCAAAGCACAATAGTTAACAATCCCTAAAAGAAGGAAGGATGAGACATATTTAAAGAGACACGGATGGATGAACACAGAACTTGTACACATGCTAAAAAGGAAGAAAAATATGTTTATCAAATGGAAAGAGGGGGGAATATCTAAAGAAGAATATAGTGCGATCTGCAAAAACTGTAGGGCAAGTGTCAGAGAAGCTAATTGAGGCTTGCAACAGAGGCCAAAAGCAATAAAAAAGAATTTGGGGGTTAAAGGCAAAAGAAAAGTCAACGATGCTATTGGATGCTTGCAAAATTAAAATAGTGAATTGGTTAAGAATGATGTTGAGAAGGTCGAACTTTTAAATTCCTATTTTGTATCTGTTTTCTCTCAGAAAGTAGATGGAACATCAACTGATCTTCCTTGTGCTATTGGGGGAATAAAAGAATACAGGCTATCTATAAGCATAGAGATGTTGAGGGAACACTTAGCTAACTTAAAGGGGTTGTCCCGCGGCAGCAAGTGGGTCTATACACTTCTGTATGGCCATAATAATGCACTTTGTAATATACATTGTGCATTAATTATGAGCCATACAGAAGTTATAAAAAGTTTTTTACTTACCTGCTCCGTTGCTAGCGTCCTCGTTCCCATGGAGCCGAATAATTTTCGCCCTCCGATGGCCAAATTAGCCGCGCTTGCGCAGTCCGGGTCTTCTGCAGTCTTCTATGGAGCCGCTCGTGCCAGAGAGCGGCTCCGTGTAGCTCCGCCCCGTCACGTGCCGATTCCAGCCAATCAGGAGGCTGGAATCGGCAATGGACCGCACAGAAGAGCTGCGGTCCACGGAGACAGAGGATCCCGGCGGCCATCTTCAGCGGTAAGTATTGAAGTCACCGGAGCGCGGGGATTAAGGTAAGCGCTCCAGTAAACTTTCTTTACTTCCCTGCATCGGGGTTGTCTCGCGCCGAACGGGGGGGGGGGGGGGTTGAAAAAAAAAAAAACCCGTTTCGGCGCGGGACAACCCCTTTAAGTGAATTCAAGTCTCAAGGTCCAGATGAATTACATCCTAGGATAGTAAAGGAAGCAGCGGAGGTAACTTCTGTAACACTTGCCATAATCTTTGAAAATTCCCGGAGAACAGGAGAAGTCCCAGAAGATTGGAAAAGGGCACATGTTGTCCCTATCTTCAAAAAAGAGAAGAAGGTGGATCCAGGAAACTACAGACCTGTGAGCCTGACTTCTATACCGGGAAAGATCTTTGAATCTTTATTAAACAACATGTATGCAAGTACTTGGAGGAAAATGGAGTAATTACCCAGAGCCAGCATAGGTTTGTAACAAACAAGTCATGCCAGATGAATCCAATTTCCATCTATGACAGAATCACTGACTGGGTTGATCAGGGAAATGCGGTGGATATAGTATATCTTGACTTTATTAAAGCCTTTGACAAAGTATCTTATACACTACTTATTAGAAAAATGACCAAATATGGGATTGACAAGGCAACTGTTAGGTGGATTCAGAACTGGCTGAGTGATCGTACTCAAAGAGTGGTCATAAATGGCTGCACATCCAAGTGGAAGGATGTATCAAATGGGGGACCACAAGGCTCTGTCCTAGGCCCAGTGTTGTTCAGCATTTTTATAAATGATCTGGAGGAGGGTATTGATGAAAAACTAATCACATTTGCAGACGACACAAAGCTAGAAGGGATAGCTAACACTAGGAAAGAGAGGGAGAGTATTTAAACAGATCTAGAAAAGCTTGAGCAGTAGGCGGAGACTAACAGAATGGTATTTAACAAGGAGAAATGCAAAGTCCTACATCTGGGCAAGAAAAATGGACAAAGCACATACAGAAGGGGAGGAATTGAGCTAAGCAGCAGCACATGTGAAAAATACTTGGGTATACTAATAGATCATAGACTGAACATGAGTCAACAATGTGATGCAGCAGCCAAAAAGGCAAACACAATTCTGGGATGCATTAAGAGAAGCATAGAGTCTAGATCACATTATCCCCCTCTACTCTTCCTTAGTCAGACCTCATCTGGAATACTGGGTCCAGTTCTGGACACCCCACTTTAAAAAAGACATAGACAAACTGGAGCAAGTTCAGAGAAGAGCTACCAAGATGGTGAGTGGTCTGCAAATCATGTCCTATGAGGAACGGTTAAAGGATCTGGGAATGTTTAGCTTGCAGAAGAGAAGGCCGAGAGGAGACTTAATAGCTGTCTACAAATATCTGAAGGGTTGTCACAAGGCAGAGGGATCAGCCTTATTCTCATCTGTACAAGGAAAGACTAGAAGCAATGGGATGAAACTGAAAGGGAGGAGACACAGATTAGATATTAGACAGTGAGGGGGATCAATGAGTGGAACAGGTTACCACGGGAGGTGATGAGTTCTCCCTCAAGGGAAGTGTTCAAACAAAGGCTGGACAAATATCTCTCTGGGATAATTTAGTGATCCTGCACTGAGCAGGGGGTTGGACCCGATGACCCCGGAGGACCCTTCCAACTCTACCATTCCATGATAATAAATTCTCCATAATGTTTGTTGAGTAACTACAAGGCAAGTAATGTTATCACCAACACCTATTGAGTGTAACAAGCAGCATTTGGGTCACTGGGGACCTCCTCCAACTCTTACCTGAGCAAGTCTCATTAGATTCATCTTCATTATTGCCACAATCATTTGCTCCATCACAAAGCCACCTCTTGGGAATGCAGCGGTTACTCTGGCACTTAAATTGGTCTCCCGGACAGCTGTGGTTCACTAGGAAAACATAAAGAGGCAATTTAAGACACTCGAGGCGAGCGAATTCTTAACGACAGGCGCTGCCTGTAAATGAGCGGGGAATAATGCATGTAAATGGGGTGGAGGAATTACAGCAGGATGGAGCCGCGTGTCATATAGCATTTATTTTTATTAACAGATGAATAAAGAACTAAATGAGTTTTTAATGGTATTTTGTTCAAAAGAAAATGAATGGTAGCGAGTCATTTGTCTACAGCGAGATAAGCTTTAATTCCAGAAACAATGCTTCATAATTTATATATTGTTAACAACCAAATGCTAATCAGCTTTTTAGTGATTCATGTTCCAGAGAGGAAGCCACAAGTGGGAGTCGGCTACGGAATAGGCGATAGGAGTCACACATTCATTTCGGTGACTGATTTCAATCTCTTTACAATTAAAAGTGGAAAACAAAGAAGAAACTGAATTATATATAGATGGAGGTACAACCAAAAATAGTGCTCAGCCAATGGCCTACATCCCTCATCCTCCCTTATTATGCCATCTTACACTTGTCGAGAGGACTTCTCCTGTGCTGCTCCTCCTCATTGGTCCATTATACTTTCCCAGTTTGCCTTAAATACTTATTTCTTCAAGGGGACCTACCATTCTAATCAATGGCCCATGCACAATCTGACCAGACTGTAGGCACATCACCACCCTGCCATGTTCTAAATGAGCCTTGTGGCACCACTGTGCATGTAAAGGGAACTTGTCACCAGTTATGTCGCTATAACATTGTCTATAGCAGTAAAACAACAAAGTAACGCACATTTCCAAAGTTACACCCTGGTAAAAGCATACCTTTTAGAAAAAGTTTTTAAATTTCCCATACTGCATACAAATCCTGATGGGCTGGGCGGGCTATCTCCAATGGGCTACATTCCTACCATAACACCACCCCTCTCTGCTACTATGACCTCAGATGTCCTCCACATTATCAATGGCGCATGCGCAGTTCATCTGTCCCTCTTGTGGGCAGATTCAGTAGACTCAACCATGCATGTGCCGCCCTGGAACTCCTGATGCATACACAAGAGTTAGAGCGCTATGCTGATGATGTGGAGGATGTCTGAGGTCACAGTGGCAGAAAGTGGTGACATTAGGAAAGGAACACAGACCACCAGAGATGGTCCAGCTTACTCACTGGACCACTTATTGGGATTTGCATGCAGAGCAGAAAATTTGAAACCCCTTTTTCTAAAGGTATGCTTTCACAAGAATGTATAACAAAGTAACTTTAGAAATGTGCAAGCAGTACGTCATTGTCTTACTGCTCTTGGGGGTTTTATAGCCACAAACTGGTAAGAGGTTCTCTTTAATATCTGTGTTGGCTCGGACACTGGTTGGGTATTTGTTCAACTGTTTTCTGGGTGGTTATAGTTAGTTCTTGACTATAATGAGTCAACTATGCAGCCAATGAAGAAAGCCAAGCAAAGCCAACAGGACTTGAGTCAACAGGATACAAAGCATTGTACTTTTGTAGCATCACTATCACTTAGCAATTGCCAGGGGTGCAGTGCTTGGACAGCCGCTGATTGGACATTGGAAAAATATTTGGCATACAGAGAATATACCGATATACTCTATGTAATTTCTTGGTTCTGAGAACTGTTCTCAAATATATAGACTCCTATATATAAAGAGGCTTTCTGGGATTTTCTAATTGGTGACCTTGTGACATGACAGCCCGATGGATGACACTTTATTACATCTCCAAGGTAAGCCATATTAGTGGTCAATGGGATGGGGAAAAACAATCCCAAAATGTCTGGCACTTTACTCTTTTATGCTAAAATGGATACATGGTCATCAATGACAGTGACCACCACCAGGACATGGACCTCAAGTCTAAATTGTCTCACACTGAGGGCATTACTCATAAAGCTCTTCGCTGTATGTAGTGACTTCATTCTTAGGAGATGATCTCAATGACTTGCTGTATTTGATCATCTGGAGTGCATTTACAGACTCTGTGTAGCACTTTGCTCCCAAAGAAGAAATTCATGGGCTATAGCTTTAAGCTCTTGCATTTTAATATTTTCATGGTGCACGCTCTTGGATCTTGTTTATGTAGACATTTAGTCCATGAGATCATTCCTCATCTGTGGCTATCCTCCACACAAACAAAGATGGCTGACTTGGCTGAGTATTTCAGAAGACTGAAGTCCATTTTTAGGTTTCTTTAGTTTTCCAGAACTTTTGTTTAATGGTGTAGTATATGTAGAACGCTGGGAGAAGATCACCCCTGTACTCCGAGGGTTCTTCTAGTGCAACGTCTTAGGTGAATTTTTTACAATTCTCCAATTATTTCAACAACAGTTGAGAATCCAGACTTTTGGAGAGAACAATTAGCATAAATATAGTAAATCTCTCTCATTAATTTTCATTGCTTCTGGTATTATGTGTCCCTGAAACTTGGTTTATGATCCACTTGACCTTAAGCAATGCTGACTACAGATAATTAAAGCAGATAATATACAACTTTCAACAAACAGAAGAGTTCGTTCAGTAGAGGTCACCTTGGCAAAATTAGATTAACATTGTTATGGCTCCATTGTAATAATTCTCGTTGCCCCTCATTTCCCTGGAACATTTTTGTTTTTTGGCAGGGCGAGGTAATTTGAGATTTAGATGTAGGAAATTCAGTCATATCTCTAGAGTCAATATCTTCCTAGTTTACGTATTGCACGAGTTATGGGGAGAGCATTTACTAATTTTGATATTGTAAGTTTTATGGAGAAACATCAGATAGTCTTGGTATTGTAAGAGTCTTGGAGGAGCTGCTGACTTGTAGTCAACCTATTTGGTCTTCTTGGGGCTCATCAATGCCAGAAATATAATTTTATTCTTAAAGATTGGATCATATTTGCAGACTTCTGAAATAAAATGATGCTATTTCAGGTATTCATGTTGAGAAGATGATCCTATTTTGATGGGTAGACACAAATGTCAGAAGATTTGTAGATGGACCCATTACCTTCCATCATGTCATCAAATAGAACCAGCCTCATATCTCTGGGCCAAAACCCTCAATCTAAGTCAAATACTATGGTGGTTTGTAATACCCCAGTAATTGTAAGACATGAAATGTATTTGTTCAGTTCCTGTCAATTATTTTCAAATATATATATATAGCCCCCGTCCCTCTCACGATTGGCGCCCCCTGTACGGTAATTCCCCCCGTGACCCCGGAGTGCAGCATAAAATCACGTGACAAGTTTTCCGTGGATCAGTTTCAGTGTGAATCCACATTAGATGGGAAAATCCAGTGATCGGAGCGACTTCCAATGAGGCCCGTCATCGGTGCTAGACTAGGCGGGGTCTCACTGCCAACCGTGTGGAGAATATACTGAGAATGGAGGAAAAACATCCAACAAAAGCAGCTGCCATAAATGTAAACAATTTATCAGGAAAATGAATCAGAGGAGGATGTCAGGAATCATTCTAACAATCAAGTGCTGCATAGTCAAGCAAACTGCAGATGAATACAACACTGGGGCTCCAACTAACGTGTCTGAATGCACAACTCGCCGTTCCTTCGCGCGAATGGACTATAACAGCAGGCAACCAGTTCCAGCGTCTGAGGGAAACAGAAAGACAAGACTCCAGCAGGCAAAAGAGCGCAAAACTTGTATCCCTGGGTTAGATGCCTTCAGACTTCTGTTGCACCGTGCTGATGGGTTTGGCGCAAGCAGCATTAATTGATGACCCCTTCCTGACAGGTTGGTAAAGTAATAGTGTGGGAAAAGTTTTCTTGGCATTCCTTGGTTCCTAAGAATCCTTATAGATGGAAGCAACAGAGCATTGAAGCAATGCTGTATTGATGAAGGCCAAAAGAAATGCAACTCACTACTTGGTTGGTGTATCTAAGGAAGTGGCCATTCAGCGTGTGCATGTAGTTATAATATACAGTGATTCCCAAGGGACCAAGCAAACTAACCTTCGTAAGAAGCAAAACTTATTAGGCAGAGTCCATCTTATGAGGTTTTAATTGGTAATACATAAAATAAACTTCTTAAGCAGGAAAAGCCAAAAAAATTAGGTTAAGATCCACAGTCCTAACTGCTTTTCCTTTAGAAGAGGTTGTGATGCTAGCGAGAGTTAATTAGGAGATGTGGCTAGAGTAGAGTTAAATTAGTGTAGTCATGGCACTCCAGTGCAAAAGCTTGAGGAGCCGGGGGAAGGCTAGGTGCTCACCAACAGGACGTTCTGCTCCCATTGGTGCACCTGACCTGGAAGGCCAAAGCGCTCTGATTGGAGAAGACTCTGGAAATTCCCATAGCACATGTGCAGTAGGGGCCTATGTCACACTTAGTAAAAGTAAAAGCTATATAAAATTTGTGACCAAGACGTCTTAGGCGGGAAAACGTCTTAAGTGGGAATTACTGTACATATATTTGTGTTCACAGAAGGAAGCAATGTCAACAGCATTATCTAGCCGATGCCACATAGATGACGGCACTCAAGAGAATGTTACCTTCTAGACATAAATAGAATTATAGCTAGGTTACAAAAATATCACAAAGTCTTACAGCAAGCTCCAGCATCTTCATCACTCCCATCCAGGCAGTCATCTTCTCCATCGCACTTCCAGCCTTCTTGGATGCAGTGCTGGTTTTTGCATTGAAATTCTTCCAAGTTACACAACTTTGGCAACGTTTCATCGCTGTTAACTAAAGGTCAAGAAAAAGCAACAGAAAAAGGTGTTACATTGAGCTGTTTTATGGATCTACTGTGGGTGTAATAAACTGTTGTGATATTAGGACATCTAGATAAGAGGCATGCATCTTTAGGGGTCCGAAGACTTGCTGTCCACCGAGATGGAAAAATGGTGGGTTAGCAGGTAATCCCTCCTAGTTTGGATTCTGATCCCCCGAGTGTGATTGTAGCCCGCCGTGAATGTGATCTGTGGGGAGCGAGAGCTCCACTAGCCTACAATGATTGTCATGCTGATACAATGTAATGTGAAATATCAGTATGATTAAAGGGAACCTGTCAACGTGAACAGGCTGCCCAATCTGCAGGCAGGTTATAGAGTCGGAGGAGCTGAGCAGACGGATATATAGTTTTGTGGAAAAGATTCAGTAGAACTAATATTTTATTCATTTATATCTCTGTTGGTTCTGAGCTTAGGGGTCCAGTGGGCGGTCCTATCCAGGCCTGTATTGGCCATATGTCTGAGTGGGCAGATTCCTGGTGGGCTGTGCTGCATTCTGGCACAGTGGAATGCCAAATCTTGGCCCTTTTAAATTATTTAAGGCTGTATACAATTGCTGGCTGTCCTCAAACGGACAGATCATGTCAGACAACCCTCCGGCAGAAGCCAGTATCTATATGATTCTGCTAGTAGATTGCACAGACATTGGCTGCTGTGAGTGCTTACAGCCTTACAAATACATTCTTTGTGGCACATGCAGTTCTATCCCTTGTACTAGACCCCTGTTTCTAACTAGACCTCCAGCGGACTTGGTGTGGCCCGATTCCGGGCCTGAAATATACTCATCATCATTATCTACTTTGAAAGAACGACTCGTGCCAGCCAACAGAGGTAGGGCCAAACAAGAGGCAGTGGACCTGAGCCAATCCAATGAGCATGAGTTCATGGAACCACCTGCCATTGGCTCATCTTGATACTGACCATAAAAATATTGCCCCGTATTTTTGCTTGACCGGACAACACTTTTCATTGCACTGAAGGGGTTGTCGAGTTGTAAACTACTGTTGGCCTATTCACAAGATAGGCTATCAACATTAAATTATCAGGCGCCTGTTAGCTGTCAGTGCTCATGTAGTTGATTTCTGCAGGAAGCAGACAGCTCCATTCCCACTGTAGTGGTGAGACTTATTATTACAGGCAAAGTTCTCATTCACTTCAGTGGAAACTTTGCCTGTAGTACCAACCCTGGTCACTGCAGTGAGAATGGAGCTGTCTACTACCTGCAGAAACCAGCCTAACGCACAAGCGCACTGGTAGGCGAACAGCTGATCAGTGGGGGTTCCAGCCGGCAGACCTCGCTGATCTCCTAGTGATGGTCAATCCTGAACATAAGCCATCAATAGTTTGACTGGACAACCTTTTAATGTTTTACATATTTACATTATGTTTTATTAAGTGACCTGTAGGTGGAGAGGAGGTCCCGTTATGGTGGGATGCAGTCTGTAGGATACTTCCTGTTAATGGCGTACAGTCATTAGATAACTATTAGAGATGAGCGAACACCAAAATGTTCGGGTGCTCGTTATTCGGAACGAACTTCCCGCGATGTCCGGGTGTTCGTTTCGAACAACGAACCCCATTGAAGTCAATGGGCGACCCGAACATTTTTGTATTTCGCCGATGCTCGCTAAGGTTTTCATGTGTGAAAATCTGGGCAATTCAAGAAAGTGATGGGAATGACACAGTGACGGATAGGGCAGGCGAGGGGCTACATGTTGGGCTGCATCTCAAGTTCCCAGGTCCCACTATTAAGCCACAATAGCGGCAAGAGTGCCCCCTCCCCCCCCACTGTCAGCATAAAGATCGTTCTCCTCTGCCATAGCTGTAACAGCTGTAGCAGAGAAGGATGTTTGCCCATTGAATTCAATGGAGCGGCAATACAGCATGTTCCACTGAATGCAATGGGCTGCCCGCGATCGCAGGATGAATGGTCGGAAAGGGGTTAAATATATAACCCCTTTCCTGCAATTCATCCAGAAATGTGTTACACTAAAAATATATACCGGTGTATAAGGCGACGGGGCGTATAAGACGACCCCCCAACTGTCACCTTATACGCCGGTAATACAGTGGAGCAAAGAATAAAAAGCATTACTTACGTTTTTAGATGATCTGCGGCGCTCCTGCACGCTGTCACTCCCTCCTAATCCACGGCAGACAAGCTTTCTCTATGAAAGGCTTTAAATCCCTGCCTCCAGAAAGACACGTGCCTTCAGCCAATCACAGCCAATGACAATGATGTCATTGAATGGCTGTGATTGGCTGTGTTTCTGGAGTCGGGGATTACAAGCCTTTCGTGGAGAAAGGAATACTTTTCCGTGGATTAGGAGGGAGTGACAGCCTGCAGGAGCGCCGCAGATCATCTAAAAACGTAAGTAATGATTTTTATTCTTTGCTCCACTGTATTGCCGGCGTATAAGGTGACAGTTGGGGGGTCGTCTTATACGCCCGGTCGCCTTATACGCCGGTATATATTTTTAGTGTAACACATTTCTGGATGAATTGCAGGGAAGGGCTTATATATTTAAAGGGGTTGTCCCGCGCCGAAACGGGGTTTTTTTTTTTTAACCCCCCCCCCCCCCCCCCGTTCGGCGCGAGACAACCCCGATGCAGGGGTTAAAAAAACCACCCGCACAGCGCTTACCTGAATCCCGGCGGTCCGGCGTCTTCATACTCACCTGCTGAAGATGGCCGCCGGGATCCTCTGTCTCCATGGACCGCAGGGCTTCTGTGCGGTCCATGGCCGATTCCAGCCTCCTGATTGGCTGGAATCGGCACGTGACGGGGCGGAGCTACACGGAGCCCCATTCAGAAAAGAAGAAGACCCGGACTGCGCAAGCGCGGCTAATTTGGCCATCGGAGGGCGAAAATTAGTCGGCACCATGGAGACGAGGACGCCAGCAACGGAGAAGGTAAGTATAAAACTTTTGATAACTTCTGTATGGCTCATAATTAATGCACAATGTACATTACAAAGTGCATTATTATGGCCATACAGAAGTGTATAGACCCACTTGCTGCCGCGGGACAACCCCTTTAACCCCTTTCCGACCATTCATCCTGCGATCGCCGGCAGCCCATTGCATTCAGTGGAACCTGCTGTATTGCCGGCTCCATTGAATTCAATGGGCAAACATCGTTCTTCTCTGCTACAGCTGTTACAGCTGTGCCAGAGAAGAAGGATTTGTCTTCTATATGTTCTCAATGGGGTCAGCGCTGCTGCCGCTGGCCCCATTAAGCGCATATAGAATGCATCCATAGCGAACCGCGGGAGGGGCAGACTTTTATATCAGGCGGACACCTTATCTCCCCAGCCACTCACTGCAGGGGGGTGGTATAGGGCTTAAACGTTGCAGGGGGAAGTTGTAATGCCTTCCCTGTCTTTATATTGGCCAAAAAAAAGCGCTAACGTCTCAGGGAAGAAAGTTAAAGTAACCCGAACACCGCATGGTGTTCGTTACGAATAACGAACATCCCGAACACCCTAATATTCGCACGAATATCAAGCTCGGAAGAACACGTTCGCTCATCTCTAATAACTATCGATGATACAGGAGATAAATCTCGGGTCGAAGACAAGAATCCTAACTGCAAGGAACTCTCTGTTATATGTGAGTGTTCTTCCCGTAAGCAGCTGGTATGCAGTAATGTCCAATTGTTGGTGCTTCCATGAGGCATGTGAACGGTTGTGTCTGCTCGGGAGTGGATTTCTTATTATGCAGATGCTAAATAGAGAAGTCTTTGATGAAGCCTTACACACACAAGTCGAATTGTTTTCATCCAAATGCTGGTTATCAGCACAACCGCAAACTCTCCCTCCAGGAATGGCGAGGCAGAGCGTACCGCAGCCCCCATTGTTCATCCGGCAAGCGTTGTCACCTGCAGTCATAAAACATACACCTTAGCATCCAATAATGTGAACCGAAACATTGACATTACAGTCACTGCAGACATGAACACTGCAGGCCGCTCCGGCTAGAAAATGAGGCAATAAATAACAAAAAATCAGCTTGTTCCCCTCTGAGGACATTTTTATTAAACAGATGTAACAAATGTTACCTTTACCCTTATAATAACGTAGAGGAGTGTGGGGTCAGGGCGGTCAGCAGATCATCCTGGGTCCCACTTCCAGCACCCCTGACTATATGCTGAGTTCGCTGGGGGAAGCCGCAGCCACCCACATCTGCCATGTAGCAGGCATTGCAGGAGAAATCTGGTATTATAGGATGGCCTTTGACCAGAACGGCACAAGGTCCACCAAAACGGGAGCCACATTTTCTGAACATCTGTCCGTTCTGGGTCATAGAGCGTGGGGCCCAAGTAGGTTAACCCCAATTTATGACGTTCATATGAACTGGAGTTGTGCTCCTGGTACAACCCCTTAACTACAATGTACTCTACCATATTATAAATCGAGCCATGATTGTGCCAATCATGAGAACTGCTGCGACATCTCAACATCCAAATCACATTAATTATAATTATAACCTATTGATTATATAAGAATCTACAATTGTAATGATTTTTAGTAAGAAAGTGTAACTTGGAGCTCAAGAGCCGCAATGCAAAATTGTTAGCAGGTCCCCATTTACCATGTAATATTCTGGGGCTCCAAAAAGAAAGAAATGGAAACAAAGAGGAGAAGACAAGTATAATAGCAATAATTAGTGCTGAGCGAAAGGAGCCATTCCAACCCGTTTTGGGGGTTGAAAGTTGCTAAAGGTTGGTTCTGCGTGAACCTGAGAAGAACTTGGTAAGAATAAAAGGACCATTAGTTACATACTGTACAAATATACATCAGTATAATAAATGGGGCTTGGTACAGATCTAGCAATCTTAAACATGACGGACGCATCGTGATAACTCCGTTTACAGCATTGTAGTACATTGCAATTAAATGGGTTGTACCAAGATCACAAGTTATGCCTTACCCACAGGATTGGGGATAACTTGTTGATGGGTGGGGCATGACAGCTGAGACCCCCACCATAGTGAGGAGGAGGCTGAGTATGGTGCTGGTCGTGCAAGTGAACTAGCCCTCCAATCACTTTCAGTTTGACTGTGGAGATAGCCGAGCGGCACCCAACTGGGTATTTCCATCAGCTGCATTGAAGTGAATGGAGTGTTGACCACGATGACAGACAGAACAGGACATGGGAGTCCCACTCTAGAGATCAGCGGGGGTCTCAGCAGTGAGCCGCCCACCAATCAGTAAATTATCCATTTTCCTGTAGATAGGGGACAACTGGCAGTTGTGGCACAACCTCTTTAGGCCTCTTGTTATATACTTTCAAACATGACAAGTCTTTTCCAAAATAAAGAAATCAATTGTATATTGTACATGTGAAAGCCATAGAAACATCCGGCTGTACGAGGGACATTACGGAGGCCGTGTCAGTGCCAAGAAAATGGGATAAAATATAGAAGCAATAACATGCATGTGGGTAGAGCTCGGGCCTCCAGGACCATTCCATACTGCTGGCCATAAATACTTAATTTATCTGGGCAAATTATTAAACCAGGTTACGGTCCTCGCGCCGCGGCCAGCGAACCACGAGAACTTTATCATTGTGAAGTATAAATGTAATTTGGGATGTTTACAAAAAGTTTCCAAAAAGAACTAGAAGGAAACAAGAAAGATGACTGCGCAGAAGCTCTTTACCGTCGCTGGACCCGCAGCTAATCCAAGGTTTATTACATCTACAAACCATATAAAAGCTGATATCGCTCAGCGGTACACGGATCGCGAAGCTTCTTCTTCAGACCGCGCCGAGGGCGCGACCTCTGAATCTGTACCCCAGGTAGGAATTAAATATTTGCCATTACAGAAATAAAAAAGAAATCCAAACTGTATACAGTGAGCAGAATATACATCCGCGCTGCAGTCTGGCCTGAATGTTTCCATGCTACGTTCTTCCTATTCCCGCTAGGCTGCCTTCACCGCTGCCGCAGTAACCACAAACTAACGCCTCCGGGACACAACAGAGCCATGTGCACGGAGCGTCTACGGAGAAGTAGGAGGTCGGCACTCAGTGTGATGCCTTCATATGTGATGTATTATAGAGGTGTTCTGCAGACAGATTTACTGATCCTGTCTAATAGTTGGACAGTCTAAAAGTATGCCAACATTTACCCCCGCGGCTCATGCTGGATGATACATTTGGTTCATTTTGGTTGGTTTAGTTGGAGAATATTTTGATACAATTTTGGAGCACACTCGGCATATTTATCAAAGGTTTTAAGCCAGCTTCTGTTTGGTGATGAAAAGCCACAAATTTTTGCACTAAAATCTGCAACTTTTGTCCTTTCGGCACTGGCCTCGACACGTTTTTTGAAAAGTGGGTGGGGCTTATCAGGAGGAGGCATGCCCCCTCAGACTGTCAGATTTATGTATAATTTATGATAGAAGCTGGCGTACATTTCTCCTTAGGCACACAGAGCTGCCGGGGATGTGCCGAATATATGAATTCATGTAATCAGCACACTATGGGCCCAGGGAAATTGTACTAAGCCCAATGCAGGAAATGCCAGGCTTAATAAATTATCCCCCATTGTCTCATTGAAGAAATACCTCTTTCCCACCAAATAACACCCCTTTCCACAAAGCCACGCCCCTTGTTCAGTTGGGTACATTAGATTATTCTTCTTGGTGCATTTGCTCCCTGACTAGGTCTGAAGTGACAATCATATTAGCATATTGGCACCAATGTTTCTAGTGAAGAATAGCTCTATACAATGCATCCAGTGGAGCTAGACACTTATAGAGTAGGATATGAGGCATTTGGAGGTATATTACGTGCCCTACATGTCCATGAGATGTGCAGAATATGGCCGTGTGAGGATGATGGACATAGCCATATTCTGGATCCACGTTGTTCTGATCTGTAATACGTTGTAGTAGATGGCTATATGCTTATATCCAAGTGTGCTTCCCATTGGATATGGTGGCACATAGAAGATTATGGCTATGAGTGACTGCGGTGGTTCACCAGGGTACTATATGGCAGCACTCGTGCCTATTAGCCCCTTATACAGACCACTATGGACTCTATACAGAGAAGATGAAGCGGCTCTCCTGCAGGATGCTCAGACCTGACTAGAATCAATTGTAGAAGACAGAAAGAAAAGGACCCCACATCCAGAAAATCACAGCTTTACTGAGACATATTAACATCTCAACAGGAAGGAAATACAATGGCGTGACCATGTGACGCGTTTCGAGCTCTCCCAGCAGCTATTAGTCATTGCATAGGAACATGCTGAGCCTTTCAGTTTAAGAAGAAACATACAACCAATAGACAAACAAAAAAGTAATCATGTGACTAAGCAGAAAAAAAAGGGAGAAAAGAGAGACAGAACACCGCGCAATTAACCCGCAGTAGTGCAACATCAGGTCAGATGTCTTATTGAAACCAAAGGGGGTGCAAGGTTACAGCTGGAAAATCCAGCATGTTTCTCTATGAAGTAATTTGTGATGGTGGCCGCCTCTCCTAATGGGACGACTGACCCGTTCAATGCTGGTAGCGCACATTGATGAAAAATTGCCAGCAAAAAATGTGTAAAAACATTCCTAGACTCCCCGTTTGGTATATCGAAGATATGACACCTCATACGTGCAGCCAACATACTGAAATTGACATGAGACACAAACGATTATTAGCAAACATGACCGAGGATGCGTGAGCCCGGTGGCAGATGGACCAATATGGTCAGAGAACAGACTGGGCGATAATAATTGACCCAAAATTGGGGCTTTCTTTGCAACAGGACTGTCCTGTGACCAAATGGGGCATCCAGGAATGTTTCTGCACATTTTGCATCCATGTATGCTGCACAGTCCCCCAGGCTCCCACCGCACTTAGAACCTAGGGGGGTCTGTCTGGACTGAAGAATATTCCCCGTAGGTTATTTATGAGTTTTTAGAGTTATTATTATTATTTGCCATTCAATGACATCATTGTCATTGGCTGTGATTGGCTGAAGGCACGTGTGTTTTCTGGAGGCGGGGATTTAAAGCCCTGCGTCCAGAAAGCAATGCTCTGCTGGGGACCAGGAGGGAGCGACAGCCTGCAGCAGCACCGCAGAACGCCGGGGGAAGTGAGTAATGATTTTTATTCTTTGCTCCGCTGTATTCCCGGCGTATAAGGTGACAGTTGGGGGGTCGTCTTATACGCCCCGTCGCCTTATACGCCGGTATATATTTTTAGTGTAACACATTTCTGGATGAATTGCAGGGAAGGGCTTATATATTTAAGCCCTTCCCGACAATTCATCCCGCGCTCGCCGTCAGCCCATTGCTTTCAGTGGAACCTGCTGTATTGCCGGCTCCATTGAATTCAATGGGCTAACATCGTTCTTCTCTGCCACAGCTGTTACAGCTGTGACAGAGGAGAACGATCTTTATGCTGACAGTGCGGGGCGGGCACTCTTGCCGCTATTGTGGCTTAATAGTGGGACCTGTGAACTTGAGATGCAGCCCAACATGTAGCCCCTCGCCTGCCCTATCCGTTGCTGTGTTGTTCCCATCACTTTCTTGAATTGCCCCGATTTTCACAAATGAAAACCTTAGCGAGCATCGGCGATATACAAAAATGCTCGAGTCGCCCATTGACTTCAGTGGGGTTCGTTACTCGAAACGAACCCTCGAGCATCGCGAAAATTTCGTCACGAGTAACGAGCACCCGAGCATTTTGGTGCTCGCTCATCTCCAATTATGACAACTGCAAAAAATGGCCAAAATTGACAATGAGGCCATAGAACGTGTGCAAGACGTCATCTATCTTGGCTCAAAAATTGACCAGGATGGAGAATCTCTGCCATATATAAAATATAGTATAGCATTGGGGCGAAGCTAAACATGGACATAATCTGAAAAAGTAGGGATATCAGAATAGCAACTAAACGCAGGATAGCGCAACAACCTTTTTTCCCAGAGCCATGTATGAATGTGAGAGCAGGACTGCGAGGGAAGCTGATAGGACGAGGATTGATGCGTTTGAGCCGTGGTGCTGGCAAAAGCTGCTGTGTATGCCCTGGACGGCTAAAGTAACAAACAGAGGAGTCCTGAATCGTATAAGACCTGATATATCACTGGAGGGCAAGATGGCCGGACCCAGACGCATTGAAAAAACAAGATGGCCGAACCCAGACTCACGGAGAACAAGATGGCCGGACCCAGACTCATTGAAAAAAGAAGATGTCCAAACCCAGACTCACGGAGAACAAGATGGCCGGACCCAGACTCACGGAGAACAAGATGGCCGGACCCAGACTTACATAGGACAAGATGGCTGGACCTAGACTCACGGAGGACAAGATGGTTGGACCCAAACTCACGGAGGACAAGATAGCCGTACTCAGACTCACGGAGGACAAGGTGGCCGGACCCAGATTCACGAAGGACAAGATGGCCAGACTCAGACTCACAGATTTTGGCCATGTAATGTGAGTAGAGTTGCTAGAAAAATCTGTAATGCTGTCAAAGCTGATACTAGCATGGATTTTACACAACTGAAAGAAGCAAAACCAAAAAACATGGAGGGAGCTCACATTTAGGGTCGCTGAGGGTCGTGAATTACTGAACGGCGAACAACAACATCCTGAAGAACTCCATCCTAATCCACTGCCTGATTTAGTCTTGATTGGTGTCATGTCTATGGTGTGTTAGGGACACACAATATCTACTCGACTCACTCCTGCTGACTTTAACAGCCAAATGTATGGAAAAGGGGGTGTTTTTATATCAAATATTTAGCCTGGATCGGTTTTGATTCCCCTTTTTTAGGGCAGTTTCAGACTAACGTGTTTTTCTCCCCTTATGCAGCCATGATGATCACGGCCGTATAATGGGACAAAACAAAACAAAACTGTAAATACTACAGCCAAGTAAAGATAGGACCTACCCTAGTGGATACATCGTGCGGGGAAGATCACGTGGCACCTGTTTTACCATGGTTCTTGATTTCGAACTCCTCCGCTCTGTGGATTTTCAAGGGCCGGCGAAAGGGAAGAAATTTTCCGTCGTTCAGACGCACCCAGGCTCCGTGCCGGAGAGTGTATTTGTGCCTACAGCCGTGTGAAACTGCCCTCAGTGTAGGCACCTATAAGGTCAGTGACATTCACTTATGTAACTGTGTAGGCAAAGTCCAATTACTAATCCTCCTTGTCCATCCAGGAACTTAGTCCCGCTGTGACCTTTTTAGGGCAGGCTCTCACGAGAGGAATTTCATTGCGTATTGTGCGAAGTAGCGCATGTAATACGTGGTGAATTAAGTCAATGAAGTACATTGATTTTCATTGAGCCGCTCACACGTGTATAATATGAGCGTAAAAAAGAGTGCAGCATGTTTTATCCTACGGCGAATTACGCACGATAAAGCCCTATTGTTCTCTATGGGCGCGTAATAACCTCTGTACGTATGACTAGAGTTTTTCTATAGGGCAGGACCCATTTTCCCGCTTTTTTTTAACCAAAATTGCGCGATAGCATGGAGGTTGAATATACAAAGAAAGACACCCCGGTCCATGCGCTAATATGTTCCACAGCGGCGAGCGTATTAGCGCAGGCGCCCATCTGTTTATGCTCTTCACTTAATACCTTGAGTTTATTGCACTTCACACCGAGACAAAACCACATGGCTGCATGCGTGTGGAGGGGCGGGTCTTCGTACACTTACACCTTAGTTTTTAGCAATTGCAATATTTCTACTGTATCTTTATAGTATGAATCTATTCCTGCACTCGTTTTTCTGATCATTTTTGTCTCCTAAGACAAATAGTTTATCTTATAAGTTCCGCATTGAACTTGAGTTCCTTGGGCCCACCCTAACTTTCCCTCCTGCCACACAAATCATGTGCATGTCCACTTTTAAATGATGTATCATCAATAACATATATTAGGTTATTCGTGAATCCTCTCATTTGTGATAGACCTGTGTCCCGGGAGTCTCATGTGGTCCGCCATGCTATTCTGCGTCTCCAACCACATGGGCACAGCTTGCCTGTATCCGGTGGCCACTCCCATATGAGAGTGAAGAAGAATGGCCAACAGTATGTGAGCCAGTATGTGAGGACAGGCAAGTACCGATGGCCCCTGTATAGAGAGAATGGGGTTCCTTTATTCCGGTTTATCACTTCAGAAAGACACAGATGAGGTGGAAAGCTGAGCTTCTATGCACATGGCTCTCGGTTGGGGTTTAGAGAAGTTGTGACGTTCTAGCCTGTTTGTGTAAATCCCATATTCTACAATGGATAGAGATGCGTGCTCGGTCCCCTCCTCTCTGCGGGTCCTGTTATGATCTGTGGCTGCCATCTTGCCTCACCTCACCCTGCTGACAGCTAGACTGCTTCTTCTCCACATGGCGGCCGCAGATGTCCGGCTCGACCTCTTCTCTGTACCTTTCTGCTGCAGCAACAGTATAAAAGGGCCAGTGCCTGTCCCTTGTCAATGAAGGAGCACCTCTGGTTATATTTGGCCCCTCTCCGAAGAAGGTGCGTAAGTTTTTGGTCCAACTGAAGGTGCTATCTAGTTGCGCTGACTTCCTGGTTTCTGATTCTGCCTGTTCCTCACTACCCTGCTTTTTCCACTCCTGATCTCACCTTGTTTTGACCATAACCCAGTCTACTTCCTACTCCGACTCCTGGCCTGGTTGTACTATGCTGGACCTGCACTGTGTACCCTGACCTCTGGACTGTCCCTTGTTTTGAAGTTACGCCACCTGCACAGACCCGAATTAATCAGATCATGTGTCTGTTTACAAGCTCAGGAACTGCACCTTGGTCTATTGTGGTATCAGTTGCCACATAATTGGGACCACTTCCATTATATTAGCCTGGGGACCCTGCAGTGAAGCCCAAATCCCAACTGTAAGGTTAAAGGATGAAGACCAGGGTACCTCCGGTGTTCCCTCTGGACCAGTGTGTGGCATAATGGGTCTACATCTGTTGACCTTGATAGGTCCCATTCTCCTAATAGTTGGGGATCAGTTTAATCCACCGTCATCAGGCATTTATGGTACATACTTTTGATATGCCAGAAATGTGTCAGATGTTAATACCCCTGTAAGCGTTATTGTGGTCATTGTGATTAGTTCATTCTGACATTTCGGCCCTCAGACCAGTAAAGGTTGTGCACTAGAGATGAGCGAACACCAAAATGTTCGGGTGTTCGTTATTCGTAACGAACTTCCCGTGATGCTCGAGGGTTCGTTTCGAACAACGAACCCCATTGAAGTCAATGGGCGACCAGAACATTTTTGTATTTCGCCGATGCTCGCTAAGGTTTTCATGTGTGAAAATCTGGGCAATTCAGGAAAGTGATGGGAATGACACAGTGACGGATAGGGCAGGCGAGGGGCTACATGTTGGGCTGCATCTCAAGTTCACAGGTCCCACTATTAAGCCACAATACCGGCAAGAGTGGGCCCCCCCCCCCAACAACTTTTACTTCTGAAAAGCCCTCATTAGCATGGCATACCTTTGCTAAGCACCACACTAGCTACAACAAAGCACAATCACTGCCTGCATGACACTCCGCTGCCACTTCTCCTGGCTTACATGCTGACCAACCGCCCCCCCTCCCCCCCACAGAGCACACCAAAGTGCCCCTGCGCAGCCTTCAGCTGCCCTCATGCCACGCCACACTCATGTCTATTTAGAAGTGCGTCTGCCATGAGGAGGAACCGCAGGCACACACTGCAGAGGGTTGGCACGGCTAGGCAGCGACCCTCTTTAAAAGTGGCGGAGCGATAGCCCACAATGCTGTACAGAAGCAATGAGAAATAGAATCCTGTGCCACTGCCATCAGGAGCTGCACACGTGGGCATAGCAATGGGGAACCTATGTGCCACACACTATTCATTCTGTCAAGGTGTCTGCATGCCCCAGTCAGACCGGGCTTTTTAATTCATAGACACAGGCAGGTACAACTCCCTATTGTGAAGTCCCTGTCGACCGACAGCATGGGTGGCTCCCTGGAACCCACCGGCGGTACACAAAAATATCCCATTGCATTGCCCAACACAGCTGAGGTAGTAATGTCGTGCGTAATAGAGGTGGGCTTCGGCCCACACTGCATGCCCCAGTCTGACTGGGGTTCTTTAGAAGTGGACACATGTAGGTTACACTCCCTGTGGACCCACTGCCTGGGTGGGTGCCAGGAAGCCACCGGCGGTACATAGAAATATCCCATTGCATTGCCCAACACAGCTGAGGTAGTAATGTCGTGCGTAATACAGGTGGGCTTCGGCCCACACTGCATGCCCCAGTCAGACTGGGGTTCTTTACAAGTGGACACATGTAGGTTACACTCCGTGTGCACCTACAGCATGGGTGGCTCCCTGGAACCCACCGGCGGTACATAGAAATATCCCATTGCATTGCCCAACACAGCTGAGGTAGTAATGTCGTGCGTAATAGAGGTGGGCTTCGGCCCACACTGCATGCCCCAGTCAGACTGGGGTTCTTTACAAGTGGAAACACATGCATTTATAATTCCCTGTGGACCCACAGCATGGGTGGGTGCCAGGAAGCCACCGGCGGTACATAGAAATATCCCATTGCATTGCCCAACACAGCTGAGGTAGTAATGTCGTGCGTAATACAGGTGGGCTTCGGCCCACACTGCATGCCCCAGTCAGACTGGGGTTCTTTAGAAGTGTACAGATGTATTAAAAACTCCGTGTGCACCTACAGCATGGGTGGCTCCCTGGAACCCACCGGCGGTACATAAAAATATCCCATTGCATTGCCCAACACAGCTGAGGTAGTAATGTCGTGCTTAATGCAGGTGGGCTTTGGCCCACACTGCATGCCCCAGTCAGACTGGGTTTCTTTATAAGTGGAAACAGATGCATTTATAATTCCCTGTGGACCCACTGCCTGGGTGGGTGCCAGGAAGCCACCGGCGGTACATAGAAATATCCCATTGCATTGCCCAACACAGCTGAGGTAGTAATGTCGTGCGTAATACAGGTGGGCTTCGGCCCACACTGCATGCCCCAGTCAGACTGGGGTTCTTTAGAAGTGTACAGATGTATTAAAAACTCCGTGTGCACCTACAGCATGGGTGGCTCCCTGGAACCCACCGGCGGTACATAAAAATATCCCATTGCATTGCCCAACACAGCTGAGGTAGTAATGTCGTGCTTAATGCAGGTGGGCTTTGGCCCACACTGCATGCCCCAGTCAGACTGGGTTTCTTTATAAGTGGAAACAGATGCATTTATAATTCCCTGTGGACCCACTGCCTGGGTGGGTGCCAGGAAGCCACCGGCGGTACATAGAAATATCCCATTGCATTGCCCAACACAGCTGAGGTAGTAATGTCGTGCGTAATACAGGTGGGCTTCGGCCCACACTGCATGCCCCAGTCAGACTGGGGTTCTTTAGAAGTGTACAGATGTATTAAAAACTCCGTGTGCACCTACAGCATGGGTGGCTCCCTGGAACCCACCGGCGGTACATAAAAATATCCCATTGCATTGCCCAACACAGCTGAGGTTACGTCAGCTGTAATGCAGGTGGGCTAAAAATTAATTTGATTACACTGTAGGCGAGGGCCCACAAAAATTGCTGTATCAACAGTACTAATGTACATCCCAAAAATTGGCCATGGCCAGCCAAGAGGGCAGGTGAAACCCATTAATCGCTTTGGTTAATGTGGCTTAAGTGGTAACTAGGCCTGGAGGCAGCCCAGTGTAACGAAAAATTGGTTCAAGTTAAAGTTCCAATGCTTTTAAGCGCATTGAAACTTATAAAAATTGTTCTGAAAAATTATTTGACTGAGCCTTGTGGCCCTAAGAAAAATTGCCCGTTCAGCGTGATTACGTGAGGTTTCAGGAGGAGGAGCAGGAGGAGGAGGAGGAGGAATATTAGACACAGATTGATGAAGCAGAAATGTCCCCGTTTTGGATGGTGAGAGAGAACGTAGCTTCCATCCGCGGGTGCAGCCTACGTATTGCTTACGTATCGCTGCTGTCCGCTGGTGGAGAACAGAAGTCTGGGGAAATCCAGCCTTTGTTCATCTTGATGAGTGTTAGCCTGTCGGCACTGTCGGTTGACAAGCGGCTACGCTTATCGGTGATGATTCCCCCAGCCGCACTAAACACCCTCTCCGACAACACGCTAGCCGCAGGACAAGCAAGCACCTCAAGGGCATACAGGGCTAGTTCAGGCCACGTGTCCAGCTTCGACACCCAGTAGTTGTAGGGGGCAGAGGCGTCACCAAGGATGGTCGTGCGATCCGCTACGTACTCCCTCACCATCCTTTTGCAGTGCTCCCGCCGACTCAGCCGTGACTGGGGAGCGGTGACACAGTCTTGGTGGGGAGCCATAAAGCTGGCCAGGCCCTTAAAGACTGTTGCACTGCCTGGGATGTACATGCTGCTCGATCTACGCACATCCCCTGCAACATGGCCCTCGGAACTGCGCCTTCTGCCACTAGCGCTGTCGGCTGGGAATTTTACCATCAGCTTGTCCGCAAGGGTCCTGTGGTATAGCAACACTCTCGAACCCCTTTCCTCTTCGGGAATCAGAGTGGGCAGGTTCTCCTTATACCGTGGATCGAGCAGTGTGTACACCCAGTAATCCGTAGTGGCCAGAATGCGTGCAACGCGAGGGTCACGAGAAAGGCATCCTAACATGAAGTCAGCCATGTGTGCCAGGGTACCTGTACGCAACACATGGCTGTCTTCACTAGGAAGATCACTTTCAGGATCCTCCTCCTCCTCCTCCTCCTCCTCAGGCCATACACGCTGAAAGGATGACAGGCAATCAGCCGGTGTACCGTCAGCAGCGGGCCAAGCTGTCTCTTCCCCCTCCTCCTCATCCTCCTCATGCTCCTCCTCCTCCTCCTGTACGCGCTGAGAAATAGACAGGAGGGTGCCCTGACTATCCAGCGGCATACTGTCTTCCCCCGCCCCCGTTTCCGAGCGCAAAGCAGCTGCCTTTATGGTTTGCAGGGAATTTCTCAAGATGCATAGCAGAGGAATGGTGACGCTAATGATTGTAGCATCGCCGCTCACCACCTGGGTAGACTCCTCAAAATTACCAAGGACATGGCAGATGTCTGCCAACCAGGCCCACTCTTCTGAAAGGAATTGAGGAGGCTGACTCCCACTGCGCCGCCCATGTTGGAGTTGGTATTCGACTATAGCTCTACGCTGTTCATAGAGCCTGGCCAACATGTGGAGCGTAGAGTTCCACCGTGTGGGCACGTCGCACAGCAGTCGGTGCACTGGCAGCTTAAAGTGATGTTGCAGGGTGCGCAGGGTGGCAGCGTCCGTGTGGGACTTGCGGAAATGTGCGCAGAGCCGGCGCGCCTTTACGAGCAGGTCTGACAAGCGTGGGTAGCTTTTCAGAAAGCGCTGAACCACCAAATTAAACACGTGGGCCAGGCATGGCACGTGCGTGAGGCTGCCGAGCTGCAGAGCCGCCACCAGGTTACGGCCGTTGTCACACACGACCATGCCCGGTTGGAGGCTCAGCGGCGCAAGCCAGCGGTCGGTCTGCTGTGTCAGACCCTGCAGCAGTTCGTGGGCCGTGTGCCTCTTATCGCCTAAGCTGAGTAGTTTCAGCACGGCCTGCTGACGCTTGCCCACCGCTGTGCTGCCACACCGCGCGACACCGACTGCTGGCGACATGCTGCTGCTAACACATCTTGATTGTGAGACAGAGGAGGAGGAGGAGGAGGAGGGTGCTTTAGTGGAGGAAGCATACACCTCCGCAGATACCACCACCGAGCTGGGGCCCGCAATTCTGGGGGTGGGTAGGACGTGAGCGGTCCCAGGCTCTGACTCTGTCCCAGCCTCCACTAAATTCACCCAATGTGCCGTCAGGGAGATGTAGTGGCCCTGCCCGCCTGTGCTTGTCCACGTGTCCGTAGTTAAGTGGACCGTGGCAGTAACCGCGTTGGTGAGGGCGCGCACAATGTTGCGGGAGACGTGGTCGTGCAGGGCTGGGACTGCACATCGGGAAAAGTAGTGGCGACTGGGAACTGAGTAGCGCGGGGCCGCCGCCTCCATGATACTTTTGAAGGACTCCGTTTCCACAACCCTATACGGCAGCATCTCAAGGCTGATGAATTTTGCTATGCGGACGGTTAACGTTTGAGCGTGCGGGTGCGTGGCGGCGTACTTGCGCTTGCGCTCGAACACTTGCGCAAGCGACGGCTGAACGGTGCGCTGAACTACACTGCTGGATGGGGCCGAGGACAGCGGAGATGAGGGTGTGGGTGCAGGCCATGAGGCGGTAGTGCCTGTGTCCTGAGAGGGGGGTTGCATCTCAGTGGCAGGTTGGGGCACAGGGGGAGAGGCAGGGGTGCAAACCGGAGGCGGTGAACGGCCTTTGTCCCACCTTGCGGGGTGCTTGGCCATCATATGTCTGCGCATGGTGGTGGTGGTGAGGCTGTTGGTGTTGGCTCCCCGGCTGAGCTTTGCGCGACAAAGGTTGCACACCACTGTTCGTCGGTCGTCAGGCGTCTCTGTGAAAAACTGCCAGACCTTAGAGCACCTCGGCCTCCGCAGGGTGGCATGGCGCGAGGGGGCGCTTTGGGAAACACTTGGTGGATTATTCGGTCTGGCCCTGCCTCTACCCCTGGCCCTGGCCACCGCACTGCCTCTTGCAACCTGCCCTGCTGATGCCCTTGACTCCCCCTCTGAAGACCTGTCCTCCTGAGTAAGCGTTGCACACCAGGTGGGGTCAGTCACCTCATCGTCCTGCTGCTCTTCCTCCGAATCCTCTGTGCGCTGCTCCCTCGGACTTACTGCCCTTACTACTACCTCACTGCAAGACAACTGTGTATGATCGTCATCGTCCTCCTCACCCACAGAAAGTTGTTGAGACAGTTGGCGGAAGTCCCCAGCCTCATCCCCCGGACCCCGGGAACTTTCGAATGGTTGGGCATCAGTGACTATAAACTCCTCTGGTGGGAGAGGAACCGCTGCTGCCCAATCTGAGCAGGGGCCCGAGAACAGTTCCTGGGAGTGTTCCCGCTCCTGAGCAGGTGTCATTGTAGTGGAGTGAGGAGGCTGGGAGGAAGGAGGAGCAGCAGACAGAGGATTCGGATTGGCAGCAGTGGACGGCGCAGAACTGCGGGTAGACGATAGGTTGCTCGAAGCACTTTCTGCCATCCAGGACAGGACCTGCTCACACTGCTCATTTTCTAATAACCGTCTCCCGCGTGGACCCATTAATTGGGCGATGAATGTGGGGACGCCAGAAACGTGCCTCTCTCCTAATCGCGCAGCAGACAGCTGCGACACACCTGGATCAGGAGCTTGGCCTGTGCCCACACCCTCACTTGGCCCTCCGCGTCCTCGGCCACGTCCACGTCCACGTCCTCTAGGCTTACCCCTACCCCTCAGCATGCTGTATTACCAGTGATTAGATTTCCCAGGCAGGAAATAAATTGGCGCAAGACTGCAGGCCAAATATAATTTTTGCCCTTTTTGGAAAACGAAAGGCCCCACTGCCTCTAGTGAATGAATAATCTAAGTTTAATAACTGTGCTGTGTCCCTGCTTATGTGTCACAGAACGTGAGGGTAGCAGAGTTATTATAACTCTTGGAGAGCAGGTATTTTTTTTCCCAATTAAGGAAAGCAAATGGCGAAGCCAGCAGTAAAGCGTAGCTGGGTGCGTATGATTTAGCAATGTATTTCACGCAGCTCACACGTCTCCACCGCCCGTAAGGACGGACACAGGCTGGACAAATAGATTTCTTTTCAGTTTTTTCCCACCAACAGGCAGCACTGCGTATATTCAATGAACCTGCGAAGTTTAATAACTGTGCTGTGTCCCTGCTTATGTGTCACAGAACGTGAGGGTAGCAGAGTTATTATAACTCTTGGAGAGCAGGTATTTTTTTTCCCAATTAAGGAAAGCAAATGGCGAAGCCAGCAGTAAAGCGTAGCTGGGTGCGTATGATTTAGCAATGTATTTCACGCAGCTCACACGTCTCCACCGCCCGTAAGGACGGACACAGGCTGGACAAATAGATTTCTTTTCAGTTTTTTCCCACCAACAGGCAGCACTGCGTATATTCAATGAACCTGCGAAGTTTAATAACTGTGCTGTGTCCCTGCTTATGTGTCACAGAACGTGAGGGTAGCAGAGTTATTATAACTCTTGGAGAGCAGGTATTTTTTTTCACAATTAAGGAAAGCAAATGGCGAAGCCAGCAGTAAAGCGTAGCTGGGTGCGTATGATTTAGCAATGTATTTCACGCAGCTCACACGTCTCCACAGGCGTTAGGACGGACAGAGGCTGGACAAATAGATTTCTTTTCAGTTTTTTCCCACCAACAGGCAGCACTGCGTATATTCAATGAACCTGCGAAGTTTAATAACTGTGCTGTGTCCCTGCTTATGTGTCACAGAACGTGAGGGTAGCAGAGTTATTATAACTCTTGGAGAGCAGGTATTTTTTTTCCCAATTAAGGAAAGCAAATGGCGAAGCCAGCAGTAAAGCGTAGCTGGGTGCGTATGATTTAGCAATGTATTTCACGCAGCTCACACGTCTCCACCGCCCGTAAGGACGGACAGAGGCTGGACAAATAGATTTGTTTTCAGTTTTTTCCCACCAAAAGGCAGCACTGCGTATATTCTATGAATAATAACTGTGTTGTGGCCCTGCCTATACAATTCTTTCCCTGCAGTATCAATGGAGGGTGGAATGCTCTGCAGAGGCGATTTTGAGAAGCCCAAAAAAAATGCAGCACAGCCAACAGCAGCCTGGACAGTACTGCACACGGATAAATATGGCCCTAGAAAGGACCGTTGAGGTTCTTGAAGGCTACACTCACTCCTAACACTCTCCCTGCCTATGCAGCACTTCTGTCCCTAATGCCAGGTGCAACGGTCTGCAGAGGCGATTTTGAGAAAAAAAAAATCCCACTGCTAACAGCAGCCAACACACAGCTATCAGTGGCCCTAATAAGGACCTTTGGGGGGTCTTGAAGCCTACACTAACTACCAATTCTTTCCCTACAGCAGCTCCGGTACAAACAGCACTGTCCCTCATCTAACTCACACCGCATCTGAGGCGAGCCGCGGGAGGGGCCGACTTTTATATTAGGCGAACACCTGATCTTCCCAGCCACTCACAGCAGGGGGGTGGTATAGGGCTTGAACGTCACAGGGGGAAGTTGTAATGCCTTCCCTGTCTTTCAATTGGCCAGAAAAGCGCGCAAACGTCTCAGGGAAGTAAGTGAAAGTAACCAGAACACCGCATGGTGTTCGTTACGAATAACGAACATCCCGAACACCCTAATATTCGCACGAATATCAAGCTCGGACGAACGCGTTCGCTCATCTCTATTGTGCACCTTTGGTCACATGGCACTTGATAGTTTCCAAAGTCCCTTCTGAGGGGGGTTGTCTTCTGCTGGACCTTCGGTCACTATCTTTGTGTGTAGACTGGAGATTTTGGAGGTGTCCGTGTGTATGTTAGTGATTTGTGATACAATATGATACAATCTTGTGTTGTCAGGTGATGTGTTAGCATTAGATATAGCGGAGAGGATCTCACAGCCTAGGAGGGTTACTGCTGTCATTAAGGCCAAAGGCGGCCCAACATTGTATTGAAAGAGGTGAATAAAATCCCCTCCTATGTGCGTCCAATACATTTGTCAGCACAGTATATTCTACTAGGTACGGCACTTTGTTCTGCCAGTCAGGTTCACTAACAGAAGCCTTTATGGGGGTAATAATACATTTCATCATGCTAACACTGATTTAAAAGTACATTTTCCATGAAGCCAAAAGCGTTATCCTGAACCCGTGGATTTAATCACAAAAGAGGTTTAAGGCCCCATAAGCTTTTAGAATATTTTGTGACAACATTGGATTATTATTATTTTAATCTTCCGCTGGCAAGAGAACAAATGACTTTGGCCGCTTTGTAGTCACACAGTATCCGGCGTAACGCTGTCTTTTCACGGTCGCGGCGTATAAACATCCAGCATATTTTGTAAACAATAGAGCGCCAAAATTACGAAGGCTAACTGTAAGAGACATCGCAGCCAATTGCAGAATTATCGTTGCAGTGTCAGATGTTTCATTGCTGACTCCATATTGTAAATAGCACCCGGACTCGCTGCTGCTGATACCACGCGAATGAGTGATCTATAGCAAAATAACGGAACACAAACAGCAGCTGCAGAGCCAGTATTCGAATCAGCGGTGGAGCTCAACAAGAACAACACTTTCCAGGAAGCAGATGGCTATATGTGCTAATATCAGAGCCTAAGGGGGAAGAAGATGGCTTGCTTAATTTACACCATGTATTTAAGTGTGCTGCCAAAATAGCGTCTCCTGATTGTACAACGCTGGGTAATATTTCAGGAATTGACTCAATGATGATGAGTGAAAAAAATCCTAATGAAGCAAGAATGTTGGTTACATTGTGCTTCAGCGGAATGGATTGTAACAGGCTTACTGCTTCTGGTCAGAGGATGGTGAAACCATGAAAATGCTTTCGCTGTTGTTAACTGATGGATGCACAGATGTAGCATTCATTACCTTGATTCTCGAAGCCCGCTGGACCATTAACATAGAGTGCTACACAATCCCCATAGCACAACTGTAAGTCGTCAGTTGCCTTCACCTCAAAGAAGTAGGAGGCCAGTAGGGAATCTCCAAGCCTAAGCCACGAGCCAGGAGATGATTCCCCATTATTGTGTGTGGACACAGGGGCACGTTGGACCCTTATTTGGTTCTGTTCACATGTGTGAGGTCACGTATGGGCATGCCAAGTACAGTTCAGTGACATTATTATGTTATTATCCATTTCTTTAACTGGGATGATTAAGCATATTGTTATGGCATGAAGCGGCGTACGGCGGTGATGATGTCAGCCTGTTGGAGAGTGGGGTGCACCATAGTAAATCTTCCCCTGCTAATCATGAACGATCTCTGCTTATACCAGGCACCCTCCGCCTAAGGACGGTGCCTGAGTTTTTGCTCTTTTGCTCCAGCTTGAGGGGCTAACTCATGTTTACTGACTCTCTGGTTCTTAACTCTCCATTACTGACTGCTCCTGACCCTGGCTTGTTATACTGACCATTCTCCTATCTGCTGGCTGCCCTAACCTCTGACTTGTTCCATATTCTGAATTTATGCTCCCCGTCCTGACTCGAATTGTCTGACTATGCCTCTGTTCATGCCCTCCGGGACCGCACCTTGGTCTACAGTAGCATCAGCTGCCACATTAGTGGATCACCTAGAGTGTAACAGCCTGGGGACCAAGCAGTGAAGCCCACATCCCAACTGGTGGGGTTAAAGGGTTAAGACTGGAGCACCTCTGGTGTCGCCTCTGGATTTGGTTTGGCACACTGTGACCTACATGCTCTGACTCCGACAACAGAGCATTGGCCCTAACCATTCCAGCTACACCAGGTTGGTCCGTCTCTCAGGGTCTTATATAGTTATCCATAAATAATCATAAGGTAGTTTTGCTTTTCAACAGCTAATGACTAAACCAAAAGTGCTTCAAAGTGAAAAAGGCCATTTTCCTTCCAATATGGGAAAGACTGGAGCTATACTGCCCCCTGTGGTTGAGCTTGATATGACACAAAAATAACCTGCAGCCATATTATTCTGTATTGTTGACCAGAACTGTATCAAAGCTTGTTTTTTTCTGTCCTAAACTTTAGTTCTATTTCTTTTCACTTAACCAAACTATAGAATGTTTTCCGCCCTGGAGTGGAATAGACTATTTCTCGCCGCAGTGTTTGACTCTCTGCATTGAAATGGAAGCACGCTTGTTTTCTGGAGAATTAAAAACAATTGATCGCTTAACTACAGCTTTGAAACATTTTGTGTGTCATTATTTTCTGTGTAGAGCGGAGCCTCTGGGGGAGCGGGAATGAAGCATTGTGATTGCCACCGTGTCATAAAGTTGCTGTGACTCTTATTTGGCCGCAGACAGATATATTTCTTGCACCCTTTCTTGCATTTATTTCTGCAGTGTAATCGTATAGTTAATTGTGAACGTTCCAGCTGCTGTACAATTTACTTGTTAAGGCATTAGATAAAATGTATCCATAATCAATGTTACTTTATTGCAATGAGCATCCTAGGCGACCGGGGCTTATCTCACCTACAACTAAGATTTAAAGTGAAATTCCTACTTTAACACAATTTCACAGTTAACATCTAAGTAAAAAGTTGGGTAACTTTGCAAATCTATATATATAAAGATGAAAGCCCTCACTGACTCACTCCCTGACTTACTAACTGACTGACTCGCTGACTGACTCACTCACTGACTGACTGACTCACCACTAATTCTCTCACTTCCTGATGTCGTAGAAACATGAAATTTGGCACAAGCATTGATTATGTCATAAATAGGAAAAGCTAATGGGTCCCAACTCGATTATTCAATTCTAAGCGCAAAAGAATTAGCATCCAAATTTTACGTACAGAATATAATTCTCTCACTTCCTGATGTCATTTTATATAAAGGAAACGTCGCATGGTTACCTCCCCGTGGTATTTCCTGGGTAATGCAAAGAACCATGCAAAATTCTGAACATATGTTTTTCCTCAGTATCTCTAAAGTAACCACGACTTCATAAGATTTTCCGTGTGAACACCAGATAAACAGCAGTACCAAATTAACTCAGGTGAAGCCGGTTATATCAGCTAGTACTTTATAATTGAGTACATAGATACAGCACCAGAATCAAGCACAGTATATAAATACAGCACTAGAATAGCTTATTCACATGAATGGCCATCCCATAATACAAGGTCAGCAAAAGGTCTGCCAAGACAGGAGCTGCTCTTACTAAGTGTCTTTGCACTCTGGGTCATTGCGGGGGGTCTCAGACTTAGAACCCCGCTGTTTGATATTCATAGGTCCTAATAAGACATAGGAGCAGGGGATGCTATCTTGGCACAACCCTTTAATGTGTCAGTAATCGTATTCCTTCATTTAGAGCGTCCCTGAGTTTTCTAGCACACCCCGGGTTCTCCCGCTCATTTGCTGCTGTTTGAACCCTGTTTCACGGCTGGAAGTTCTGATTTTCTGGTGCTCTTTCTCACTTTTCTGTCACTCTGCTTTTTGCAATTCAGTTTCAAGGAGCAGGCATGTAGCAAGTCTAGCATTCTGCTGTAGTTCACTGTCATGACTTCCTTGCTCTCATTGCCCATGCTGCACTGCACTTTTTCTGTTCCAGTCAGCAGGTGGCAGAATCTCAATACCCGACTCTCTGCTTTCCCACGATGATCAAGCATTTAGAGACATTCTGGTGAAGTGGTTAGTAAATGGACTATAATGTGCAATGTGCGTGCGCGCGCGTGCGCACACACACACACACACACACACACACACACACAGTTAGGGCCAGAAATATTTGGACAGTAACATAATTTTCGCGAGTTGGGCTCTGCATGCCCCCGCATTGGATTTGAAATGAAGCCTCTACAACAGAATTCAAGTGCAGATTGTAACGTTTAATTTAAAGGGTTGAACAAAAATATCTGATAGAAAATGTAGGAATTGTACACATTTCTTTACAAACACTCCACATTATAGGAGCTCAAAAGTAATTGGACAAATAAACATAACCCAAACAAAATATTTTTTTTTCAATATTTTGTTGCGAATCCTTTGGAGGCAATCACTGCCTTAAGTCTGGAGCCCATGGACATCACCAAACGCTGGGTTTCCTCCTTCTTAATGCTTTGCCAGGCCTTTACAGCCGCAGCCTTCAGGTCTTGCTTGTTTGTGGGTCTTTCCGTCTGAAGTCTGGATTTGAGCAAGTGAAATGCATGCTCAATTGGGTTAAGATCTGGTGATTGACTTGGCCATTGCAGAATGTTCCACTTTTTTGCACTCATGAACTCCTGGGTAGCTTTGGCTGTATGTTTGGGGTCATTGTCCATCTGTACTGTGAAGCGCCGTCCAATCAACTTTGCAGCATTTGGCTGAATCTGGGCTGAAAGTATATCCCGGTACACTTCAGAATTCATCCGGCTCCTCTTGTCTGCTGTTATGTCATCAATAAACACAAGTGACCCAGTGCCATTGAAAGCCATGCATGCCCATGCCATCACGTTGCCTCCACCATGTTTTACAGAGGATGTGGTGTGCCTTGGATCATGTGCCGTTCCCTTTCTTCTCCAAACTTTTTTCTTCCCATCATTCTGGTACAGGTTGATCTTTGTCTCATCTGTCCATAGAATACTTTTCCAGAACTGGGCTGGCTTCTTGAGGTGTTGTTCGGCAAATTTAACTCTGGCCTGTCTATTTTTGGAATTGATGAATGGTTTGCATCTAGATGTGAACCCTTTGTATTTCCTTTCATGGAGTCTTCTCTTTACTGTTGACTTAGAGACAGATACACCTACTTCCCTGAGAGTGTTCTGGACTTCAGTTGATGTTGTGAACGGTTTCTTCTTCACCAAAGAAAGTATGCGGCGATCATCCACCACCGTTGTCTTCCGTGGATGCCCAGGCCTTTTTGAGTTCCCAAGCTCACCAGTGAATTCCTTTTTTCTCAGAATGTACCCGACTGTTGATTTTGCTTCTCCAAGCATGTCTGCTATCTCTCTGATGGATTTTTTCTTTTTTTTCAGCCTCAGCATGTTCTGCTTTACCTTAATTGAGAGTTCCTTTGACCGCATGTTGTCTGGTCACAGCAACAGCTTCCAAATCCAAAACCACACACCTGGAATCAACCCCAGACCTTTTAACTACTTAATTGATTACAGGTTAACGAGGGAGACGCCTTCTGAGTTAATTGCAGCCCTTAGAGTCCATTGTCCAATTACTTTTGGTCCCTTGAAAAAGAGGAGGCTATGCATTACAGAGCTATGATTCCTAAACCCTTTCTCCGATTTGGATGTGGAAACTCTCATATTGCAGCTGGGAGTGTGCACTTTCAGCCCATATTATATATAAAATTGTATTTCTGAACATGTTTTTGTAAACAGCTAAAATAACAAAACTTGTGTCACTGTCCAAATATTTCTGGCCCTAACTGTATATGCTCTAACATCAGAAGAGGCAGAGACTGTGGAGATCCTTATCACAGTGTCTGGAGATCTGTCAGCTTGCAGCCTGTATGTGCACATGAGCTGCCAATGAAGATAGCCCCTCCCTCTGTTGCTATGGAAACGTCCCTTTGTCCTTATTACTATAGAAGCTATGTAGCTAACGGCAGAGAATGGAGTGTAGAGAAGATGGAAGGGAGACCCCTAGTGGCAGCAACTTCAAATGTGATTTTCAGCAGTAAAGTGACAATGTTTTTAACGCAAGCATATTACAGAAATGATGAGACTAACACGAGCTACTAGATGAGCAGATGGTGTCTGCAAAGTTAGCGCCCCTTTTTTCTCGACTTTTTTTAAACTTTCTGAAAATGTCCGTATTTTTTTTGTCTTAAATTCAGGAAAATGAATTAAATTGAAGTCATAAATTGTGAGGAACCTACAGGAAGATAATTTAAACATGCAGATAATAAAGTTCCCCAAATTGCGCTGTAATTGGACCTGTCGGCACTTATTTCATGTCTTATGGTTTTTTGCTCATTGTTACAGTAAGAAGGTATAAAATAAAGGCGGATGGTTTGTTGTGTCGCAGTCATGGTTTGTATGATTAGATATGTTACCTTGCTGCTTCCTTGGGTCGTAAATCTGCAGTCCGAAGAGTGGCGGCCTCTCTTGTCTGAGGAGACTGATGTTACTGGTCCTCAGATTAAGCTGAAATATGTAGCCATTCATATAGTCCGTCCAAAAGACATAATGACCGTGATGAGAGAGCCCGAAAGGATGATTTAACTCCTTCCCACTACCGACTACCTGAAGAAAGAAAACATCAAGTGATAGATAATACCAACTGTATATGATGACGGGGGGAAGCATCAATGTTGAACACTCAACTAATGTCTTATTCACATGGACAAGCGCGATTGTATCTGCATTTTCCATGTTGCTGTTGTCTGACATGTGAGTGTGATCCATCGTACACAGAAGGTGGCCCATTGATGTAAATGGTATGTGAATAAAAACAAACCAAAAACCAGAGCGCACCCTTTGACTTTATGGGCAGTTTTGGTTCATGAAAACGCACCAAAAACGTTCTTTCAACACGACCAGTGTTCCATAAAAAAAATCTAATGTGTCTATGACTGTATTTACCTTAATGGGTCCGAGTTCTGTCAGTAGACAGAACTCAGGTATTAACCCCTACAATCCTATGGTCACACTGATAATGCACTGTAGTACTTCTGTATTGCAGTGCATTATCACTAATCATGCTGATCACAGGACATGGCAGACCTGGATGCTATTGTCTGGTGTTTGATTGCCATGGCAACCCAATGGCCCTTTTCCATGTAATCAATTATTGGGATCAGCGATCTTTAGTTAGGTCCGGGCCCTCTAGTTAGGTCCGGGTCCCACACTGTAGTATCCACTGAGAGCTGTAGAGGGACAGATATAGTCAGCTCCAGGTTCTGCAAACCACCAGAATTGCATTCTTGACCTCTTCGCCTCTACAGGGTTTGGGGTATTCTGTGCCCACTGACACCTATAAATGTATACAGTATTACAAAATGACTTTGTACAGAATTGTGGATGTTTCCTCTGTTTTCTCCAATTCTGGCATCAGGTGAACGTTGAGATTGGTCTCCAGACGGGGTGATAGGGAAAGAAGTTCTTAGAGCTTTATAACATAATCAAGTAAACAACAACAAAAAAAATGTAAACAAAGGTTTTTTTCATTGTGGCATCTATTGAGCAGCGTCTATACTTGCTGATACCCCATTTCCCTGAATAAAAGAGCTACTCTGAAAACAAGCCCTGGCCAAATTTTTGAGGAGGATTGAAATATACGCCCTACCTTGAAAATAAGCTCTAGTTACACTATATAAAAAAGAGTACATTACCTAGCAGGCTTGGTCCAGGTCACTCCCGCTGCTCTTTAGAGGTGCGGCATGGTTCCCGCAGTTCTCGGCTGCTCGTACAAAATCACTTCCTGGTTACAGGATTCATAAACCGCTGTTCAGCCAATCAATGCAGCGCTGGATGAACCAATGCAATGACTGTAATTGGTTTATCCAGCGCTGCATTGATTGGTTCTTCAACCACTGTTCAGCAAATCAATGCAGCACTGAATAAAACAATGCAATGGCTGTGATCGGCTATGGTTCAGCCAATTCATAAATCCCACCTCTACAACATGATGGCTGTCGATAGGCTGAGCAGCAGTCGAAGAACCAATCACAGCAATCGCTTCCTGGAGGCTGAATTTATGAATCCCTTAACAAGGAAGTGATGTTGTCTTAGCGGCCGAGGACTGCAGGAAGCATATTGGTGCTGTGGAGAGTAGCGGAAGGGACCTGTTCTGAGTCTGCTAGGTAAGTATAATAAGACCCTCCCTGAAAATAAGACCTTGTGCCTCTTTTGGGCCCAAAATTAATATAAGACGGGGTCTTATTTTTGGGGAACATAGTAAATGTGAGAACACTCATGCCATACATCAAAGAATCGCCTTTCTCCAAAGCAATGATCTGATTTAGTTCATTCCATGCAGTTAAATCACCCATATACCTGCAATCATTTCATCTAATTTACCTTTCTGTTGGTCCCATTGAGGAATATCTGCTCTATGTGGTCGTAGTACGCATCGCACCAATACAGTAAGTCGTTCTCGTAATCCAGAGATAATCCGTTGGGCCAAAGCATCTTGGTGGTAACAAAAACTTGTCTATGGAATCCGTTCATCCAGGATTTCTCTATCCGCCCCACGCCGTCGTCAATCACGTCTTCCTCCCAGTCTGTCCAGTACATCCAGCTATACAAGTGAAAGAAGTGCTTAGTTTAATGTCCGGACGACATGTATATTATATACAATGTGTATCATTAAAGGGAGCGTCCGAGTATAACTTTTATTGGCTGGGCATGCTCTAAAACCATAGAAGAACTCTTACCTCTTCTCTTCCCCGATGGAAGCCGCAGCTCTGCTGAATCCCCTGCTGTAAGCACTGGCCAATGGTCAGGTGACCGCTGTGGCCAATCAGAGGCCACAACATCACTTCCTTTTCTGCTGGAATCAGCTCTCACATTCTGGGTGTGACCACATTCAGGTGACCACTGCGGCCAATCAGAGGCAGATTGTTGCAGCCTCTGATTGGCCGCAGTGGTCACCTGATTTCTGGCCAGCGCAGAGAGTGGGAGATTCATTGGAGTCGCTCCGTTGGCTCCAGGGGGGAGAATAGAGGTAAGTATCGATTTTTTTAAAATTATTTTAAAGCATGCAGGGCCAAAGAAGAAAAAAAAAAGTATACTCAGCACTCCCTTTAATGTCCCTACAATGGGGGGTATTCATTAGAGACTGCACCACTTTGTGGTGTGAGAAAGTCACAGGTTTTGTGGAAATGGGAGTTTGCAGAAAGGTTTGAGACTTTTTGTTATCCGTAGATGATGTATTTTCTGTCCACCCATGAAGTCTGCATTCTGCACAGAATTCTTACTCTTTTCAGATTCCTGTGCCCACACTCTCCCATAGACTTGAGCAGAATTCAGCGGCAGGCACCGCGGGAACAAAGAGGCGGGTGAGTATAAAAAATATATCCCATCTCCCCGCCACCTCCGCTGGCAGCACAACTTAGTGTACGGTGCTGCAGAGAATGACAGGTTCCCCTTAATAGGAGTTGACTAGGATTACAAGACAGAGTCTGATATTTTTAAGAAACAGCGCCACTTTTGTCCATGGTCTTTGTCAGGTATTACAGCTCTTCTCCATTTATTTGAAGGAGGTTTGCCTGTATTACTTTGGACAAGTGATGAAAAATATTAGACCATTTCTTACTAATGTCAAGTAACTCTTCAAAACTTTCTGAGCTCAAATGGAAACACCCCCCCCCCCCCCCCGGCAGATTTGCTATAGAAAATACACCATTTTTATGGTGCAAATTGTTGCAGAAAACGGTCTTCCATGCTTTGTCCCTCACGTATGCCTTTATGTGAAATGGGCATGTATAGGGGCCGGCCTGTGTGCAAGACTGAGTGCCAATATGGTGGCCCAATAATTATTGGAGCAAGTAGCCAACTAACAGGATGTTTACAGAAGTGTCTACAGATGAGCCTGACTTATTATTCCACATGAGCCGCTGGCACATTTTAAGGTTGTCTGCGTACGTTTGCGCTCTGTAACTGTTAGGCGGAATTAGTAAATCTGCCCCACTGTTATTATACAAATTCTCTGCCACAACCAGATTAGATTCAGACTGAGAACTGCATGATGTGCGCCGGCGTTATCAAAGGACAAGCAAATTAGTGCAACCAAAGACACAGGCCAAGAGAGGATACGGAGATTGGGACAAATTGTGTGACATTTTTAAAAGTTGCATGTCATAAACGCATCTACTGACCCCCCCCCCCCCTCCACTCAAGCCACGCCTTCTTGTTCTAAACACTTTTGAAAAGTGAAATGGGAGGCCAAATATCTGTTCTTTCGGCTCACATCAATAGCAAATTTGTCAAAATTGATTTGCACCAAAAACCCATACCTTTCACTGCCCCAACACCAGTGATACATGTGCCCCATTTAGTTTTAGATGAAGACCCCTTTTGACATATTAGACAATCGCTATGTACTAAGTGAACTCACTACCTATTTAGTCTAAGCAGATACAACCCCCCCCCCTTCCCGAGTTCTGCAATTTGTATATTTACAAGTAAGCACTTAAAAATACGGCATGCTTGCAGTATAGGGGACAGCGGTTGGAGGACCTGCAAGGGGCGAGGCTGACTTTACTGAAGCTGGGAATTGGGGCGGGTTAGGAGCTTTCGGGGCGGGGTTTTCTATGATGCGATCGGTGGGTGGGGATTTGGGGCGAGGCTTGGATGAGGAAATCGCTTGTGCGGAACCTACGTACCATAGTGACAGAAAAATGTGTGCAGAAGGGAGAATAAATGTATTTGTAATGAATGGGGTTTGTAAGGAGGATTTATCAGCTATGGAATACTTGGGCAGCCATAAGATTCTACACAGGAAGGGGGAATGTATTCCTTGTCAATGGGAAGACTCACAAATCAAAGATTCCAGTAAACGTAGTGGTCATGTGTGGAGACGTCCGGCTGCAGAAGCAAGCAGTCCGGTGTGAAAGATAGTTTGATTGAAGGAGCCACAATTGCGCCCGCCAAATTCATACATTTAGTGTTCTATTGGGCGACTGAAACACCTCGGCAAACAACAATGCAGCACAGCTTCAGCTCAATCATCTTGCTAGTTCCCGCCCCACCAATCACGTCATACAAAAGCCCCACCCCCAAAGCACCTAACCCAACCCAATTCCCAGCTTCACTAGAGCCAGCCCCGCCCCCCCCCCCCCCCCCGGTCCTTTAACCAGGGCCCCCTTTACTGCAAGTATGCCAAAAATACATCGTAAAATCACCGTAAATAATCCAACATTTATTTATAGGGGGGCTCAGGGAGTTTTATAGACTTCCCAGGCTCCTCGCTGTCACCCCCAAAGGTATGTGTGCGGACTGTGGAGCGGACACCTCTTTTCAGGAACAACCCCTTTAAGTTTGAATCTGCCACCAGCGTTCAGCTGCTCTCTGCTTCTCTGACTTCCAGCACCAACAAAAAACAAATGGTTTGCCAAGTAAAGCCATGGCCAACCAGGAAATGTCATATTACATGGTAACCATTCAGATGACCATGTGATAATGCATGGATGCCTCCAGTCCACCAGGATGAGCATTGCTCTCCATTCTGGCTTATAGAGAGGAAGGCAACCCTTCTCAATGACATGCATGTATCTTAATAGGACTTATGGGCAAAGGTTATCTTCTACCTTGACTCAACCCAACATGACTGGTCCATTGTGGCAATTTGATGGCAAAAACACTAGGCTGTAAACAACTACACTCGCCGCTATGGAGCATAGCTGCACATGACTGTTTTTTTTCTTTCTCTGAGTATTCAAACTCTGTGCTATAGTAGGTGAGTTTGGAAAAAGATAGCGGGAAGCAGGGTCCTGATATAGTATTCCCACATGTAGTTAATACTATATATAGGTCCTGCTCTAGTATTCCCACATGTAGTCAATACTATATATAGGTCCTGCTCTAGTATTACCACATGTAGTTAATACTATATATAGGTCCTGCTCTAGTATTACCACATGTAGTTAATACTATAAAGAGGTCCTGCTCTAGTATTACCACATCCAGTTAATACTATTTATAGGTCCTGCTCTAGTATTCCCACATGTAGTTAATACTATATATAGGTCCTGCTCTAGTATTACCACATGTAGTTAATAATATATATAGGTCCTGCTGTAGTATTCCCACATGTAGTTAATACTATATATAGGTCCTGCTCTAGTATTCCCACATGTAGTTAATACTATGTATAGGTCCTGCTCTAGTATTACCACATGTAGTTAATACTATATATAGGTCCTGCTCTAGTATTCCCACATGTAGTCAATACTATATATAGGTCCTGCTGTAGTATTCCCACATGTAGTTAATACTATATATAGGTCCTGCTCTAGTATTCCCACATGTAGTCAATACTATATATAGGTCCTGCTATAGTATTACCACATCTAGTTAATACTATTTATAGGTCCTGCTCTAGTATTCCCACATGTAGTTTATACTATATATAGGTCCTGCTCTAGTATTACCACATGTAGTTAATACTATATATAGGTCCTGCTCTAGTATTCCCACATGTAGTTAATACTATATATAGGTCCTGCTCTAGTATTCCCACATGTAGTTAATACTATGTATAGGTCCTGTTGTAGTATTCCCACATGTAGTCAATACTATATATAGGTCCTGCTCTAGTATTACCACATGTAGGTAATACTACGTATAGGTCCTGCTCTAGTATTACCACATGTAGTTAATATTATATATAGGTCCTGCTCTAGTATTACCACATGTAGTTAATACTATCTCTAGTATTCCCACAAGTAGTTAATAATAAAATATATATATATATATATATATATATATATATATATATGTCCTGCTTTATTATTCCCACATGTAGGTAATACTATATATAGGTCCTGCTCTAGTATTCCCACATGTAGTTAATACTATATATATATATATATATATATATATATATATATATATATATATATATATATATATATATATATATATATATATATATATGTCCTGCTATAGTATTCCCACATGTAGTTAATACTATACATAGGTCCTGCTCTAGTATTCACTCGTGTAGTTAATACTATATTTAGGTTCTGCTCTATTATTTCCACATGTAGTTAATACTATATATATGTCCTGCTCTAGTTTTACTACATGTAGTTAATTCTCTGTATAGGTCCTGCTCTATTATTACCACATTTATTTAATACTATATATGTCATGCTCTAGTATTACCACATGTAGTTAATACTATATATATATGTCCTGCTCTAGGACAAAATGTACAAAATAGTCAATACGAGGACAAACTCAACCTACAATAAATATCCGGAAGACTCATCATCCCTATTCTTATCCCTATAGGGTTGTTAGCTTAGCAAATATTTCCCTCTATCCGGGCTGTAGACTGTGTTGGGTCTCCAGCTGAAAAGAAGTATTGAAATGAAAGCCAATCGGCACTTCTAAGAGAAAAGTCCGCTTTGCTGATTGGATGGGAGCCGATGACTGACAGGCTGACGAGCCTCTCGTTAGACGGCTCCTCTAGAGTATCAGATGGATGCCATAGTTACTCAGCTATAATGGTTGAGCAGATCTGTGCAGAATAACTTGTAACTAGTGCCTTATATAGACTGAAATTATATATATATATTTGTAATTTTCCCAGCCCGTCTCCCCTATGTAATATATCCAGCCAGCTCAGGGTGGAAGCTGACATTATTGTATACGGCAAGTGATTTAGGGCTGAAGTTTGGCCTCCATGAACCGTCGCCTTTTTACGCACAACAGGCAAACTACCAAGAGAAGGATTTATGGATGGTAAATCCGCATTATCCCATCAGGAGAAAACGCTCACAATGTGGTTGACACTTTTATAAGCAATATCTCACCGACTCCTGACCTAATTTCCAGCTGTCAATCATGGCCCCTCGTTTGCCATCTATATAATCAACAGCGATCAATCCAGCAGATTATACGCACCGCGGCTTATTGGCAGGAGCTACATGAGCACTTTTAATGGGAGCGTTCCTCAGACTGGGTGCATGATCGATGCGCAGCCTGCCGGCATAAATATGGTAAATGATGTATATGTAGGGGCTTGGAGTGGGATCCTAGGGGCAATTAGCTGCTTATTGCCTTGTGTTTGGAGATGTTGATTATACTATAAAGGATGGGTGATGCTCTGCTACAAGCCGGTGACAGGAGGGAAGCGCTCCATCTCCATGCACTCGCCTCTAAGCACTGCAATAAATCTGAATTGGCCTCCATTACATTACAGGCAATCAGCAATCACTCTGATCTGCACATCGCTTGTCTAATAGCCATACAGACAACCTTTTTATGCCTCGGTCAATATTCTCCAATCAGTGGTGAGGAACACAATAAATCAATGAGCGTCCTAAACATTTCTATGACTTGTTAGGGACAATTAGCTTTTCTTTTCTTGCTGGTTCATTATAGTTGTTTGCACACAATTATGGCAATGACTGAAGCGCAATTAGTGAGAACGGCGAGATTGGGCTTTACAGGCCGCTCTTGGCTGCGTTCTCCATTATTCACTACATATGGCAATAACAGTTACATTGGGGCATATCTTCTTACCCCAACATTTCACACACTAGTCTAAAAAGGTACCATTATAGTGGGCGGTTCCCAAAGTATTGCTTAAAACAGTAAATTTGGGCGATAGTCGTCCCGGGTACATGTGGCCGCCGGAGAAATCACTCACCTGTCAGAGTAACCTGGTTCGTAGCAGAACTGAAAGAACGCCTGTCGGTCCGTGTAAACAGCAGCCGCTCAATCCCTGAGCAACTGCCCAATTACTATGAATGGAGCGGCCAGGGTGATGGCCGGAGTGATGGCCAGAGTGATGGCTGGAGGAATGGCCAGGGTGATGGCCGGAGTGATGGCCGGAGTGATGGCCAGAGTGATGGCCGGAGTGATGGCCGGAGTGATGGCCAGAGTGATGGCCGGAGGAATGGCTGAAGTGATCCCTGGCTGCTCCGCTTACATCCTATCACTCTTGTGAAAGTCCCAGGAACAACAGTCAGTAGAGCTGTCAGTCGTGCCGCATAAGGGCCCCTTGGCTACACTCATCTACCAGTGACTAATGTCTTCAGAGGCATGAACCTCATATTTCCAACCCCCCAGATAGGAGCTACAGTCAGTGTGTGGTGTAATATACACTAGTCTTTGGCATAGATTATACTAGATGTGACTGGCTGTATGTGCAATCATACCCACTAAATCCGGGTCCCACACACTTTTGGAAAACCTTTTGGGGTAGGACAGAAATATTATAAAAGCCATCATTTTGACACTTGCACCAAAATTGTAATTTTTTGCTGCCAGGTTCAACTCTGCCCTTGTGTTTGTGAGGATTTTATCTTTACAGTAACCACCTTTGTATATATAGCACATACATTTATGAACGAGCAGTAGAAGAAGAAGATGATTAACTTTTATGACTTTAAGATAGTGTTATGTACTAGTTCTAGGGGTACCGGGGAAGTTCTGGTTTGGTTCAAACTAATTCTGACTGAACCAAACTTTTTGCTGAAATTCCACGAACCGAATGAACCGAAGTTCGCTCAACACTAATAAATATGTCCCAATGTGTCTGCAAACCCTTGCAGTCCTATTAGGATATTTAACTATTGGAAATCAGCCTTTGCTGCTCCTTTTAGTTAAGACGAGGGTCCGTGTCTAATGTGGCTCCCAGTACTGGGGCACAGAGAGTTGACATTGAAATTAACAGAGGAACACACTAGAGAGATTGGTGATCTTATTCTTGCTATTAATATCAGTAAGTTTGGCATTTCATTGGCTGTCAGCAAGCCCAAAATGCAAATCTATGCCACTTATGTACTGGTGGAAGTCTGTATTATAATTTGCACCACATTCTGCCCTGAACACAGCAGGAGAAGGGCGTTATCTTACTTGCAATTTTTCATAGCCGCCAGCTCTGGGCCCTGTTTTCAGACATCCAAGACGACTGTAGCAATTTTCCAATTACCCAATGCACACTGTGCACTGCTCTCTGATTGGCCATTGCTGATCATGTGAGCATTTTTAGCCAATCAGAGAGCAGGTACAATGCATTGGTAGTCCAGCACTACCAATGCACTGTGGAGATTCAGTAGTCTGAAGATCGCATCGGCCATCTTGGATGGCAGAAAATGGGGCCTGGCACTAGTAGATTGGAGTAAGGGCAGAAAAACACAAATACAGGTGAAATACCCCCTCGCCCACTGAGCTCAGGGTAGAATATTGTCCCTTAACCGCGTAGTGACCATCCTATCTTGTCTTTTTCTTCCTGCAGCTGCAGGACATGTATGAAGGGAGATCACAGTGTGATCTCCCTCCATACATTGCAGCTGCCGGCTGTTTCTTATAGACGACACTTGGCGGCAACAGCTCCGAAAAGCCATGCGGCTCATTGGAGCAGTTAACCATTTAAATTCCACTGTCAATTCTGACAGTGACATCTAAATTCCCAACAATGTTCGAGGGTCCCGTACGGACCTCCCCATGATGAGATCGCAGGGAGCCATGCAGATGTCATGGCAGCTGGGTGCCTTGTGGAAGGCCCCAGGGATAACATGGCAGAATGCCTACAAGCCATTCCTGTGGATAAATTAAGCAGTTATGATTTTGTAATGCCATGCCCGTGGGGTGGCTTGATAGAATGCCTATCCAATTGCAGTATGATGTAATGCTATCGCAATCAAAGCATTGGAAGCTGCTGTCCCCTCTGGGGACTAAAAAAAGAAGAAAAGTAGGATACATTTTTACTAATTATTAAAACAAAGTACTAAAAGTTTAAAACCCCCTTTTGCCATTTTTATATTAAAGGAATCTAAATAATAAAACAAAAATACATATTTGGTATCGCTGCATCCATAAAAGTCTGATCTATCAAAGTAATGCGTTATTTACCCCGCAAGATGAACGTCATCAGAAAAAAAAATAAGGGACGCCAGAAATGCTTCTTTGGTCACCCTATCTCCAAGAAAAAAATCCAATAAAGAGCGATCAAAAAGTCGTATGTATTCCCAAATCATCCCAACGCAAACCACAGGACAACCAGCAAGAAATGAGCCCTCGCACAACTATGTCGCCGGCAAACTAAAAAACCCTTTGTGCACAAAAGATGGCAGCAGATAATAATAAAAAAAAAAAAAAATAATAGAATAAAGATATCACGCCTGTTTTGTTGCAGTTTGTGCGCCGTAAGAACAAGACGCACCAAAAGATGGCAGAATTCCATTTTTTCCAATTTTTTTTCCACTAAGAATTTTTTTTAAGTTTTTCAGTACATTATATGGTACATTAAATAGCACTATTGGAATATACAACTCATCCTGCAAAAAACGAGCCTTCATACAGTGACGTTAACGGATAAATAAAGGAGTTACGATTCTTTAAAAGGTGGGGGGACGAAAATGGAGAAAAAAAAAGGGCTGCATTATTAAGGGGTTACATTGTATCATTTAATATAGAGTCATAGAATCGTAGAGTTGGAAGGGACCTCCAGGACTTTTTAAAAGGGGGGGAGGAAAAAAGAAAAATGGAAAAACGAGAAAAAGCTGTGTCACTAAGGGGTTAAACGGAGAGTTGTGACAACATCACAGACTGGCCTTCCCCTTTTCTCTCGCCACCAGATCGCGGGATTGTCTCAGATCTGCACCAATTCGCATAACTTGCTTCCTGAATAGATTTCTGTGCTTTTCATAGAATATTTTGTTTTCTCTTCATCATAAAAAGTAACAAATGTATCACAAATGTAATAAACACGAAGCGGGTGAACCGTGCGCAGCAGTGATTGGCTCCAGGCTCGTTCACACTGAGCAGCGCTGAACTCTCATCGCTCTTCTGACAAGTCTGCGATTTGCTCCTCGCTGCTCCATATTGCTTACAGCGTCTGATGTCATCACATTTACAGCCAAGAACGCAGATAAACGCTTTGGGATTTGTGCGAAGATCAGGATCAGATTGTAAGTCTTGGCTCTACCTGAACTCCACGTAAGCGGTGACACAATGTACAAGCCGCCCGGGTGGACGCGGCCGCGCACGAGGTTTCAGCCCATTATTTATAATAAGCTGCCTCGTCTCCTTCTCGTTGACTTCACACTTTGCTTTTCCCCTTAGATTCAAATAAATAACATGAGCAAAAAAAAAGGCCGTATCCGGCGCCGCTCTCATCACCAATTACCATATATTCTATACCTTGCACATTTGTGTTACGTATTCCTACTACTGGCCTTCTAATATTTCATCTTTTTTTACATTTTGGGTTCATTTCTTCTATCTAATGTAATGAAGAACTTTAAAAAACTGCAGTGAGATGAAGATGAAAAGTAATTTTGCCATCTCTGCACGGGGGATCTTGTTTTTACGGTAAACACACTGCGACAAAAATGCCGATAACTTTATTCTGCGGCTCCGTACAATTGGCCACTGAAGCGAATGGGCAGCGCAAACAACGAGAGCATCTCTGGAGATATCTTTGTGCACATAAAAACGCAGACTATTTACACGGCCGAAATACGGATCTGCCGGTGTAAGCCCTTACAATGAGGCACTTGGCATTGAGCGGAGATCTGATTAGCAGAACGGCTCTTCTTTAATCAGAAGGATAACAATTAGGGATGAGCGAGCATACTCGTCGGAGCTTGATGCTCGTTCGAGTATTAGGGTGCTCGAGATGCTCATTACTCGAGATGAGCACCACGCGGTACTCGTCTCAATTAAACGAGCACTGACCATTGAATTCAATGGAGCCGGCAATACAGCCGGCTCCATTGAAAGCAATGGGCTGCTGGCGAGCGCGGGATGAATTGTCGGGAAGGGCTTAAATATATAAGCCCTTACCTGAAAATCATCCTAAAATGTGTAAAAATAAAAAATATGTCAGCATAAAGATCGTTCTCCTCTGCCCCAGCTGTAACAGCTGTGGCAGAGAAGAACGATGTTAGCCTATTGAATTCAATGGAGCCGGCAATACAGCCGGCTCCATTGAAAGCAATGGGCTGCGGGCGATCTCACGATGAATTTTCGGGAAGGGCTTAAAAATATAAGCCCTTCCCAGAAATTCATCCAGAAATGTGTAAAAACAAAAAAAATATATATACTCACCTGGTCCCGGCAGACGGAGTTCAGCACGGCCGGCGGCAGTCCTCCTGAACTGCTCTGAACAGCTGTGAGTAGTATTCAGCAGCCGGGGATTTAAAATCCCTGCCTGCTGAATGAGCTGCCTCTGATTGGTCACAGCCCTCACCAATCAGAGGCAGCTCTCACTCACACCCATTCATGAATTCATGAATGAGTGAGTGAGTGCTGCCTCTGATTGACAGCTGAGAGCTGCCCCTGATTGGTCCCTGCGCTGAGCCAATCAGAGGCAGCACTCACCCATTCATGAATTTGTCGACGGCAGCATGTCTATTGGAGCGCCGGCCGCAGCGGAAGAGCGAGCGGCCGGGTGGCTTCAAAACCGCCGCGGGTTTTGAAGCAGCGGTTCTCCCGGCGGAAATCTTGCGCTTTTTCGCTGCGGCCAAACCGCGGGATTTCCATCGGGAATCCGACCCATGGGAACCCAGCCTTAGAATGACTCCACCAATTAGCTGGAATACACTGTGTCAGTGATCCCAATAGTCAGGTTATATATGGGTGTCCCCGCCTAAACCGCACCTATCCAATGATTAGCGTTAGCGCTACTCACTCCAAGACTTTCCCACTGAACACGTGGAAACTGCAGAAGATATTTTTTGAACTCCCTTTTCTTCATAGTTTCTCTAATTATTGTCCCAGCGGTTGCTGATAGCCACTCAAATAGACAGCAATATCCAGGACAGCGGAGATTACATCTGATTTATCGTTTTTTATCTAAGAAGTTATTATAAGGCCATACGACCGTCCCGGGGATGGGGGGGGGGGGGTAGAAGAAGAAGAACACGGGGGACATCGGCAAGGGAGTTTATGCCAGACTTCTGGCATACAAAACCCACATTTTGTTGCGCCATGCTCCCCACTTTTATAAGTGGTTGGCAGAGCTTGTTGGGAGGGGGCATGGCCACCCTGGACCCAGAAGCTGGCTACATTATACCAGCCATGTTCATCAGGTGGGGCCAGGTCTGTGTTGGCCTGTGGAGATGCTCCTGCGATATGCACCTCTTCATGCCTTAGGCGCTTCGTGCATCTGGGAAATCATAATAAGACCCGTGTGAAATGTATCACCTATTTTTTTTTTTAACTAATTAGAACCAGGTAGTCACACATTTTCCATTTTCTAATCTGTTTTATTATTTTCTGATTCTTTTATTCTGTTGTCTGTATATGACTACGTCTGAGCTGCAATAAACAGTATTTAGAGATATGCTTTACAGCAGCTTCATGGGCCATTCATAGAATAGACAGGAGGGAGCCTATTGACTTCTGTGGGTGTTATGGGCATGTTCTGTGATGGGAGGGGAAGAGATGAGCTGTGACATCACCTATTGTGAATGGTGGATCCTGTGTTATCTATATGTAGGTGTCACCTCTCAGTGTAATCCTGCCTGTGATAATAATGAGATGAAGGCTGAGAAGTTTACTCTACAGAGCAGGACGTTCTTGACTATTATTAGGCCTAGTGGTCAGTGTGAGAACTGCAGGATTTTAGGATTTTTTAAATTATATATTGTGATATCAAAAATCTAATTCTCAGCTGTTTCTGGACCAAGCCCTCTGAGCCCAGTGATTGGTTGGAGCGATTATGTGTGTATACAGGCATGGCATATAAACAACGCCTGGCGGAGAGGAGCGGCGTGACAGAGCCGGTGCCGGGGGGAACCAAACCAGGAGGCATAACTTGGCTTATTTTGTTACTTTTTACCCTTTTCCTGCCTTTTTTGATGCTTGGTGGATAACTCAGACAACCCTCTGAAATCTTTGCTTATCCCTGATATACGATATTAATATCGAGGACTTCACTGTCCTGAATAGAAATAATCTGTTCTTGCTATTTAGAAGACAAAATAATACAAATCCTGACATTTACATCCCAGTTAATGAGGATATTACATTTCCATCCATAAATTAACTCAATCCATGAGTAAACGGATCACACTAAGTGGAGACACTTTTGCCATTCATTTTCCACTTCCATTGGAAATTAAATCTGTCGATTTTTAATTCCGGCAAAATTTTGACACATTTAGTTCTTGGAAAAACCGTCAGTTTCAATATAAAATCTGTCCAAATAGCCAGGAAGTAAATGAGTCTAATGAAGCAACTGACAGGTAATTGCTACAACTTTAGCAAATGACATAAATGTTGAAGCCAAAGTGTTATCAGCGATCGCTCTGAATGGCGCTCCCTCTAGAAGGCATTCAGATCCATCAGCCGCCGAGTCAAAGTCAATGAGATACACAACAGTAAATGGCGGCGCCCTACCCGTTGCCCGGATCCACCACGATCCCCCGAGGGTGCGACATGTCTCCTTCCAGGAGGGTTTTCCTGCTCTGTGACGCTTTCTCCAGGCGAGCCACGTTGATAGTTTTCTTGTGTCCATCATTAGTCCAGTACAGGTTATTTCCCATCCAGTCCACAGCGATTCCCTCCACGTTGTCCAGATCTGTTTAACATAATGAACACTTTCTAATTAATCTGCTCTGAGAATTCACTTTAATACAAGTCTTCACTCATAAGATCTGTGTAACAGGTAAATATTAAATACAGTACAGCCGTGATCCAAAGAGGCTAGAAGCAGGCAGTGACGGACGTGGGTTTTATGGCCCCTCGTGTGGGATTATTTGCCTCCTCTACCCCATCATAAGATAAGAAACAACATACTGTATATTGCACTGATAGACAGTCTGCCTGCATCTTGCTTGTGCAGAAAGCAGCAAGGTAGCAGTGTACACACACCAGAACAGGTCAGTGAATAAACACAGCATGACAACCAAGGTCCAAACATAAATACAGCACCAGAACCAAGCTCAGAACATGAATACAGCACCAGAACCATGCTCATAACATGAATACAGCACCAGAACCAAGCTCATAACATGAATACAGCACCAGAACCAAGCTCATAGCATGAATACAGCACCAGAACCAGGTTGATTATATAAATACAATATGGGAACCAAGTTCATATGAAAAAGACTGCATGAACAACCTGAATACATATGTAAAGCAAGAGAACTAAGCTCAGTAAATACAACATGAGAACCAAACTTATAACCTAAATACAGCACTAATCAACCACAGAACATAAATACTGTACCAGAACCAAGTTCATAATATGAATACAGCCCCAGAACCAACCTCATTACATAAATATAGTACTAGAACCAAGCTCATAACATAAATACAGCACAAACCAACCTCAGTACAGAGATACAACATGAGGAAAGATGAAGAATATCCAGCTCATCCAATGGGAAAATTGATTAAAAACAATTGCCACAGAAAAAAAATGTTTTACATTTGCAGACGTGTTTCTGGCGCCATCCAGCGCCCTTAGTCATAGCGAATAAAATAAAAACAACACAATGTATTTAGAGACCCTAGATGCCATCACCTGATACTGTTAATTAATGCCACATGATCACAAGCACAACCCAACAGGTCAAAGTAATGATTAGCACTAGAGATGAGCGAGCGTACTTGGCCATGCCCCTTTTTCGCCCGAGTACCGCGATTTTCGAGTACTTCCGTACTCGGGCGAAAAGATTCGGGGGGCACCGTGGGGGGGAAAGGGAGAGAGAGAGGGCTCCCCCCTGTTCCCCGCTGCTACCCCCCGCGCCGCCACGCCTCCCCCCGCCACCCGGCGCCCCCCGAATCTTTTCACCCGAGTACTGAAGTACTCGAAAATCGCGGTGCTCGATCGAGTAATTACTCGAAACGAGTACGTTCGCTCATCTCTAATTAGCACATTAAATCCCCAGACTTCAATAGACAAAAATACATATACAAAAACTAAAACATCTCAGCACATGTACAGTAATCCCAGTAAAGCGACTGCATCTCTGTACATCCCACCACAAGGGACAACCAATAAATGATCTAAACCATCAAATGCACTGAAGATACTCCACAAATATCACCGGACTCGCCTCATGGCCTTCCCATAAGCCAAGTGTAAAGAGGATATAAGCGGTTATATTGTATGTACGATTGCCGATGTGTGCATGAATAACCGGCCAAAGTACAACGGGGCACGAGGGCGCATGATAAGAAAAGTGAGGATTACGGTCATTGTTAATGTAGTCCCTAACATTTGGTACGGCAGATACAGGAACCTGGTAAATGAGGGGAACGTCATCTATGTATCTGCCATAGCAAAAGATATTGTATTGAAAAGGATTGTCCGAGACAAAGTCTATAATGAACTTACCACATTAAATGATGTAATTAGTAAAAACAACGAAGAATTGACCAAGCAAATGTTTATGAGCAGCTGAGGCATGGGGGCAGGGGTGTAACTATAGGGGAAGCAGGGGGTGCGGTTACACCAGGCCCAGGAGCCTTGGGGGGCCCATAAGGCCTCTCCTCTCCATACAGGGAGCCCAATACTATGAATAAAGCATTATAGTTGGGGCCCGGTTACAGGTTTTGCATTGGGGCCCAGGAGCTTCAAGTTACGCCTCTGCATGCGGGTTATCCTTCCGGGATGTTACCGCATGCCTCAAACATCACCAACAATAGAGTTCGCTCCACTCTTCTTGTTATGTCGTCCGATTCTCACAGATCTGATCAGTTTGGATCAAGCTAAACCAATTGTTTTTGAAGATGACAAATCAGGCCCAATACTACAAAGTGTCTGTAGGCCGGCATGTAAAAGGCTCCGACATGTTGTGGCCTGGTTTTGGCCCTCCTCGTTCTACTAATCCATGTCAGTTGATGGCATTTAGACAATTGAAACATATTGCATTGCTTTTAATTTATTCGCTATGACTAAGGGTGCTGAATGGCGCCAGAAATGTGTCAATAACTTTAAAGCATTTTTTTGCGACAATATGTGGTTTTTTTTGGAAAATCCATCATCATTTTTGAGGAAATTTATTTGAATACAGGCTATTGTTTTTAATCTATTTTCCCACTGGATGAGCTGCTGTGCTTGGTCAAACATAATGTTCTGCTGTGCTTGGTCAAACGTCATGTTCTGCAGTGCTTGGTCAAACGTCATGTTCTGCTGTGCTTGGTCAAACGTCATGTTCTGCTGTGCTTGGTCAAACGTCATGTTCTGCTGTGCTTGGTCAAACTTCATGTTCTGCTGTGCTTGGTCAAACGTCATGTTCTGCTGTGCTTGGTCAAACGTCATGTTCTGCTGTGCTTGGTCAAACTTCATATTCTGCTGTGCTTGGTCAAACGTCATGTTCTGCTGTGCTTGGTCAAACGTCATGTTCTGCTGTGCTTGGTCAAACTTCATATTCTGCTGTGCTTGGTCAAACGTCATGTTCTGCTGTGCTTGGTCAAACGTCATGTTCTGCAGTGCTTGGTCAAACGTCATGTTCTGCTGTGCTTGGTCAAACTTCATGTTCTGCTGTGCTTGGTCAAACGTCATGTTCTGCTGTGCTTGGTCAAACGTCATGTTCTGCAGTGCTTGGTCAAACTTCATGTTCTGCTGTGCTTGGTCAAACGTCATGTTCTGCTGTGCTTGGTCAAACGTCATGTTCTGCAGTGCTTGGTCAAACTTCATATTCTGCTGTGCTTGGTCAAACGTCATGTTCTGCTGTGCTTGGTGAAACGTCATGTTCTGCTGTGCTTGGTCAAACTTCATATTCTGCTGTGCTTGGTCAAACGTCATGTTCTGCTGTGCTTGGTCAAACGTCATGTTCTGCTGTGCTTGGTCAAACGTCATGTTCTGCTGTGCTTGGTCAAACTTCATATTCTGCTGTGCTTGGTCAAACGTCATGTTCTGCTGTGCTTGGTCAAACGTCATGTTCTGCTGTGCTTGGTCAAACTTCCTGTTCTGCTGTGCTTGGTCAAACGTCATGTTCTGCTGTGCTTGGTCAAACGTCATGTTCTGCTGTGCTTGGTCAAACTTCATATTCTGCTGTGCTTGGTCAAACGTCATATTCTGCTGTGCTTGGTCAAACGTCATGTTCTGCAGTGCTTGGTCAAACGTCATGTTCTGCTGTGCTTGGTCAAACGTCATGTTCTGCTGTGCTTGGTCAAACGTCATGTTCTGCAGTGCTTCGTCAAACTTCATGTTCTGCTGTGCTTGGTCAAACGTCATGTTCTGCTGTGCTTGGTCAAATGTCATGTTCTGCAGTGCTTGGTCAAACTTCATATTCTGCTGTGCTTGGTCAAACGTCATGTTCTGCTGTGCTTGGTGAAACGTCATGTTCTGCTGTGCTTGGTCAAACTTCATATTCTGCTGTGCTTGGTCAAACGTCATGTTCTGCTGTGCTTGGTCAAACGTCATGTTCTGCTGTGCTTGGTCAAACGTCATGTTCTGCTGTGCTTGGTCAAACGTCATGTTCTGCTGTGCTTGGTCAAACGTCATGTTCTGCTGTGCTTGGTCAAACGTCATGTTCTGCAGTGCTTGGTCAAACGTCATGTTCTGCAGTGCTTGGTCAAACGTCATGTTCTGCTGTGCTTGGTCAAACGTCATGTTCTGCTGTGCTTGGTCAAACGTCATGTTCTGCAGTGCTTGGTCAATCGTCATGTTCTGCTGTGCTTGGTCAAACGTCATGTTCTGCAGTGCTTGGTCAAACATCATGTTCTGCTGTGCTTGGTCAAACATCATGTTCTGCTGTGCTTGGTCAAACATCTTTGGGCTCTGTTCCTTTGGTGAATTTGGTAGATGAGACATTTTCTTCTTTTTTATCGTGTTACATAAATATGACACCAGAACCATGTCCATAATATCAATACAGCACCAGAACCAAGATCAAAACATAAGTTCACCACAAACCAACCTCCATACATAAATACAGCACCAGAACCAGGATCATAACATAAATATATCATGAAGCAACCCCAGCACATAAATACAACATCAGAACCAATCTCATAATATAAATAGAGCATACATGGATACAATACTAGAACCAAGCTCATAACATAAATACAGTAGCAGAACTAAGCAGTCATGTTGCAGGGATGTCCACGGGCTGACAGTGGCATCTCAGAACATCAGAGGGGAGGAGATAATGCCAGGATTAGGATAGTTCAAGCAGCTTCACAAGATGCTGCTGAATGGCAGAAGAAGACCAACTGGCCTGGTGAACATAAGAGGGAGATTGCCCCAAGCCAACATCCACCTGGTGCCCCCCTGTAAGCTGGTGGCCAGCCTGGTCACATAGAAGCAGGAGCAATATATCCCAATCAATGTTTTATTCTTAAAGGATATTAAAGGGGTAGCAGTTTTAGATAAGGGCTCCAACCCTAAAAACAGATACCTCAACAATCATCTGATTAGCATGGGGAAGCTTTTGGAAATCTGTTATTGCAGTTGGAAACTTGTTACTGGATTGCCTATGCAAAAAAAAAAAAAAAACCTTTACTCTTATAAAGACCACCCCATTAATCTCCATTTGCCCTATGGAATGTTTAAACTAGGGACTGGGGAGGGGGGGAAGCAGGGGGGGGGGGGGGGTAGACAGTGTAGATAGCAACCTGGGCCCAAGTAATGGAATGGGGGTCAAGCAGGGGGTCGGGTTAGTACAGTTAGCACTGACAAAATAGCCAAACAACAACCGTATAAATTGTATGGCAACGAATGCAAGAAGTCTGATGGGTAAAGTGGGTGAGCTTGAAGAGAGAATGTCTGATGCAACTACGATATAGTTGGAATAACAGAAACACGGTTGAATGATAAATATGACTGAGCGGTGAATTTACAGGGGTACAATCTCTTCTGAAGAGACCGTGGAAACCAAAAAGGGGGAGGGGCATGTCTGTACATTAAATCATACTTAATGCTGAGGCTACAAGAGGATATAGGGGCAGGAGATAAAAGAGTGGAATGTCTGTAGGTAGAAATACAGGGGAAAAAATAACAAAATCCTAATAGGGGTTTTCTATAGACCGCCAAAAGCAACAGAAGAAACTGAAACCTTACTACTAAGGCAGATAGAAGAGGTGTCAAACCGCAACAAAGTAATTATCATGGGGAACTTTAATTATCCGGATATAATATGGGAAAACGAAACCTGCAAATCTCATAGGGGTAATAAGATCTTGAGAACTAAAGATAACTACTTTACCCAACTAAGGGCCATTCTGGACTAAGTATTAACTAACAAACCGGACAGAATAACGGAGGTGCAGGTTGAGGGACACTTGGGAAATAGTGACCACAATATAATCAACTTCCAGCTGTCATTCAATAAGAAGCCTTATCAGGGAGCGACAAAGAAACTAAACTTTAGTAAAGCAAAATTTGATCAGCTGAGAACTACTATTGGTAACATTAATTGGGACAACATCCTCAAAAATAACGGTACAGAGGACAAATGGGAAAAGTTCAAAAGGATCCTAATCACCTCATGTGAGCAGTTCATTCCCTTTAAAAGTAAAAGAAATTCAAGTAAAAGGAAACCAATGTGGCTCGACAAGACGGTAAGAGGGGCGATAAACGAAAAAAAGAAAGCGTTTAAACTAGAGATGAGCGAACGTACTCGTCCGAGCTTGATGCTCGGGCGAATATTAGGGTGTTCGGTATGTTCGTTATTCGTAACGAACACCACACGATGTTCGGATGTTCGGGTTACTTTAACTTTCTTCCCTGAGAAATCATTTCTATATGCGCTCAATGGGGCCGGCGGCAGCAGCGCCAACCCCATTGAGAACATATAGAAGACAAATCCTTCTTCTCTGCCACAGCTGTAACAGCTGTGACAGAAGAACGATGTTTGCCCATTGAATTCAATGGAACCGGCAATACAGCCGACTCCACTGAATGCAATGGGCTGCCGGCGATCGCGGGATGAATTGTCGGAAAGGGGTTAAATATATAAGCCCTTTCCTGCAATTCATCCAGAAATGTGTAAAAATAAAAAATATATATATACTCACCTGGTGCCGACAGACGGAGTTCAGCGCGGCAGGCTGCAGTTCTCCTGAACTGCTCTGAACAGCTGTGAGTAGTATTCAGCAGCCGGGGATTTAAAATCCCCGCCTGCTGAATAAGATGCCTCTGAATGGTCACAGCCTGACCAATCAGAGGCCAGCCCTCACTCACACCCATTCATGAATTCATGAATGGGTGAGTGAGGGCTGCCTCTGATTGGCTCAGGGGCAGCTCTCCTGCCCCTCCTGCTCTCCTGCCCCTGAGCCAATCAGAGGCAGCCCTCACTCACCCATTCATGAATTCATGAATGGGTGTGAGTGAGGGCTGGCCTCTGATTGGTCAGGCTGTGACCATTCAGAGGCATCTTATTCAGCAGGCGGGGATTTTAAATCCCCGGCTGCTGAATACTACTCACAGCTGTTCAGAGCAGTTCTGGAGAACTGCAGCCTGCCGCGCTGAACTCCGTCTGTCGGCACCAGGTGAGTATATATATATTTTTTATTTTTACACATTTCTGGATGAATTGCAGGAAAGGGCTTATATATTTAACCCCTTTCCGACAATTCATCCCGCGATCGCCGGCAGCCCATTGCATTCAGTGGAGTCGGCTGTATTGACGGCTCCATTGAATTCAATGGGCTAACATCGTTCTTCTCTGCCACAGCTGTTACAGCTGTGGCAGAGGAGAACTTGCTGTGTCGTTCCCATCATTTTCTTGAATTGCCAAGATTTTCACACATGAAAACCTTAGCGAGCATCGGGGAAATACAAAAATGTTCCGGTCGCCCATTGACTTCAATGGGGTTCGTTATTCGAAACGAACACCCGAACATCGCGGGAAGTTCGTTTCGAATAACGCGAACCCGAACATTTTGGTGTTCGCTCATCTTTAGTTTAAACTACTAAAGTAAGAAGGCAGCGAAAAAGCGCTAAAATCGTACAGGGAAAAAACAAAATATGTAAAGATAAGAGCAAAATTGCCAAGGAGGAAGCAGACAGACGGATCGCCAAAGAGAGCAAAAACAACCCGAAACTATTCTTTCATTATATAAACAGTAAAAGGATTGGCACTGAGAGCGCTGGCCCTTTAACGAATAATGCAGGAGAAATCATAGAAGACAATGGGGGGAAGGCAAATCTATTAAATAGTTTTTTCTCAAGTGTATTCACGAATGAAAAAGAAATGTCACATGAGATGCAGGGGAATAAAACGAACCCGCCGCTAAATATTCCATGCCTAACACAGGAGGAAGTGCAGAGCTGGTTAAAGAGGATGAAAATAAACAAATCACCGGGTCCAGATGGAATACACCCAAGGGTTCTAAGGGAACTAAGTGATGTGATAGCTAGACTTCTATTTCTTATATTGATGGACACTGCTGAGACCAGGGTTGTACCACTGGATTGGCGCATTGCCAATGTGGTTCCAATATACAAAAAGGGGTCTAAAGGGAGCCTGGTAACTACAGGCTGGTAAGTCTCACTTCAATAATTGGAAAAATATTTGAGGGGTTTCTGAGAGACGCCATCCTAGAATACCTCAAGGAGAACCGTATAACCCCCATCAGCATGGGTTCATGAGGGATCGATCATGTCAGACCAATCTGATCAGCTTCTATGATGAAGTAAGCTCTAGGCTGGACCTGGAAGAGTCTATTGATCTCGTATATCTGGACCTCTCTAAAGCATTTGATACTGTGCCGCATAATAGATTGATATATACAATGATACAGCTCGGTCTGGGCGAAAACGTATGTATCTGGGTAAAGAACTGGCTCGGAGATAGAAAGCAGTGGGTGGTGATAAATGGTTCGTACTCTGATTGGGCCACTGTTGCTAGTGGGGGCCACAGGGTTCAGTATTAGGCCCCATTCTGTTCAATATATGTATCAATGATCTGATAGAGGGGCTGCACAGTAAAATATCAATATTTGCAGACGATACAAAATTATACAATATAATTAATACAACGGAGGACAATGCGCTGCTACAAACGGACCGAGATAAGCCGGGGGCTGGGGGAGAAAAATAGCAAATGAAGTCTAATGTGGATAAATGTAAGGTTCTGCACATGGGCAGGAGAAACGGATGTCACTAATATACACAAAATGGGGTACTGCTAGGGAAAAGACCTGGGGGTACTAGTGGACTGTGGACTAAACTGGAGTAACCAATGCCAGTCAGCTGCTGCAAAAGCTAATAAAGTCTTGAGGTGCATCAAAAGAGGTATAGGGGCGAGGGACGAGGACATTACCCTCCCACTATATAAGGCACTAGTCAGGCCTCACATGGAATACTGCGTACAGTTCTGGTCACCGGTGCTCAGGAAAGATGTTACAGTGCTGGAGGGGGTTCAAAGAAGGGCAACTAAACTAATACATGGAATGAAGGGACTGGAATACCCGGAGAGGCATCAAAACTGGAAAAAAGATGGCTAAGGGGTGATCAAATAACTCTGTATAAATACATGAGGGGACAATACAAGGATCTCTCCCATGATCTGTTTATACCCAGGACTGCAACGGTAACAAGAGGACATCCGCTACGTTTAGAGGAAAGCAGGTTTCATCACCAACATAGAAGGGGGTTCTTTACTGTAAGAGCAGTGAGACTGTGGAACTCTCTGCCTGAGGATGTGGTGATGGCAAAATCCATAGAGGAGTTTAAAAGGGGACTTGATGTCTTTCTAGAGAGGAAGGATATTACAGGATATAGACATTAGGTGATGAGTGGGTTGGTGATCTGGGCCGTGAAGTACGGTAGGAACTATCAAAGGTTAATCCAGGGATTACTCTGGCTGATATTATGGAGTCGGGAAGGATTTTTTTTTCCTCCAAATGAGTTAAACTGGCTCATTGTTTATTTTTTGCCTTCTGGACCAACAAGAGGGGGAAAACAGACTGAACTGGATGGACATTGTCCTCATTCGGCCTAACATACTATGCTACTATGGATGCATATGGCAAATAGAGATCTTATCTTGATGAAACAACCCCTTTAATTACAAACCAAAAATAAATGAACTATCATTCCTGATTTTTGGGTACTTTCATATTTGCCACCAGAAGTTTTGGATGATCGGGAAAGGGCTAAAGTTATGGTTTGGTGACAATCTGCATGTAGATAGTGGTGGCTCAGCAGCTGAACCATCGCCATCCATAGGGGAAGCTGGTTGTGACTGACTGTTGGTGTCCCGCTGCAATAGTAGGGATCAGCGAGCATACCGATCCCTGCCATTAACCCCTTAAATGCCATTATCAATGTTGATCATGGCATGTATGGAGTCAATAGAGGGAGGGTGCTCTCTCTGTGACACCATTGGTCCTTCACTATGAAACTATGGAGAGCCAGTAGGTTGCCATGGGAACTGGATGCCTAACAATGGCTTCCGATTCTGCCACGGCTTCCAGTATAAATAAATAGCGATAATACACTGCACTAAAAAGAAATTGACTATTTTATCCATTTTTTAAATAATAAAAAAAAAACATTTTGTATCATCAAACTCGTTACAACCAGAACAAAAATCAGAAAACATTTGTAACATTTTATACTCTACATGGCAAATGCTGTAAAAAAATAGAAAAAAGTGCTTTTTCTGCTTATTTCACAATAAAAATGATAAAAAAGTCATGCATGTTGATAGAATAATCATTATGCAGAAGAGATAATTGCTTTATAGTTCTGTCTTCTATCAGTCCCATAATCATTTATAATGAGTCAGTAAGGAATAACACATTTATTAGTCTAGTAGATTATATCATTGCTCTATGTATGCTAAGGCTCGTAGTCCGGGTCTGCAGGATGCCACCAATGTTGGGGAGAAGCTGAACCAAGACAGAGGAACCATCTTGGAATCTTACAGGGATGCAGAAGACGCCGGACCCTTCTTACAATGTAATCTGTAATGATGATACTTAAGAGATATTGTCTGTACCTGATGGCAATTATAATCATATAAATGTATATGTGTATCACAGAGATGATGACTACATAATATCTAATAATTAGGAGGACCCATAGGATATACCTTAGTACTCCTCCTCTGTGCTCTAAGAGTATCTCAAATACCAACAGTATATCTTAATACCAATTAAATCTACAGCTTGTCATACACACACACACACACATACATACATACATACACACATACACATACATACATACATACACACATACACATACATACATACATACATACACACACATACATACATGAACACACATACACATACATACATACACACTGTGAGGTACTGAGGGGCGTAGTGGTGGACGGTCGCTGCGTCGCCCCTAGGTTCCGTACTATACATAAGGGGATTGGAGGAGGGTCATATCTCGCTCTCAGAGACATAAGACACCAGGAGCGTAATGTCATCTCCAGCAAGCAGTTGCTGGAGATCTGTTCTTTAAAAATATCCGAGCCTATTTTTTTTGGAATGGATGGCAGGTTGGTAGTGGGGCTGTCCATTCCACCTCCTCCACCCCAGGGTGTGGACGAGCTCAATCAGCTGGGGTACTGAGGCTGAGCCAGTGCTAGTGTGCACATAAATAGAAGGTGCACGGACACAGAAGGAGCTAAGATGGCTGCTGGGCCCTAGCAGCCTGTGTGAACGGCTGGAGTTAGGAAGCCTGCTGTGCGCTGCACCTGCTAGGTGCGACCGGATCAGGTTGGGACGGCCTGACAGCGGGATGGAGTTAGGAAGCCTGCTGTGCGCTGCACCTGCTAGGTGCGACCGGATCAGGTTGGGACGGCCTGACAGCGGGATTATTGGACTATTATTTGTTTGCCTGAAGTTAAGGTTGGACTGTTTATGTTGCCGTTATAAAGAAATAAACGCAGGTCACGCCTGCTTTTGGACTGCATCCGCTGGTGTTCCGTCTCTAAATATCGTGAAACCCGCACGCTACCGAGCTATTCTCCCACAACACATACATACATATATACATACATACATACACATATACATACATACATGCACACACATACATACATACACACACATACATACATGCACATACATACATACATGCACATTCATACATACATACATGCACACACATACATACATACACACATACATACACACACATACATACATGCACACATACATACATGAACACACACACAAACACATGCACACATACACATTTGGAATTCAACAAGTAAAAAGCATCCTCAACACTCATGGAATCCAGAACAGAGAATATGATGATTCAAACAAAGGAATCCTTAGTTTGAATCATCACCGTATTCTCTGTTCCGGATCCCGTCAGCGCTGAGTCTGCATTTTACTTGTTGGATTCCGATTGTGTGAAGACTCCCCTGTTAGAGAAGTCTTACTTGATGTCAGCCGGCTCTCTGGTTTTATGCTGGATGGTGGATCTGGATTTTGATTATATGTCGTCCTGGATGCTAGGTACCAGTGGTTTCCCTTAGATAAGGTGGATCCCACCTGGCACCAGATCAGTCCCCCGTTTCATTCTTCATTTTCATTTTCAAGTATATAACAACGGAGCACTGTTTCAAATTTCCAACTTACTTACATACACATGTACACATACATACATACACACATACATGCATACATACATACACACACATGTACACACACATACACACATACATACATACATGAACACACATACATACACACATGTACACCTACATACACACACATGCATACACACACACATACATACATACACACATGTACACATACATGTACACATACATATATACATACACACATACATACACATGTACACATGCATACACACATACACACATACATGAACACACATACATATATACATACATACATATACATGTACACATACATACACACATGTACACACATATACACACATACATACATACATGCACATGTACACATACAGTGGATATAAAAAGTTTACATACCGGTTAAAATGTCAGGTTTTTGTCATGTTATAAAAACTTAAAAAAGATGAATCATGTATTCCCCCCCTCCCTGTGAGCCGGTATCTGAATAATTCCAGTGAAGAACAAACTGGAATCATTCAGGGTGGGAAAATAGATATAACAAAACTTAAATAATGTGTTTGCATAAGTCTTCACACCCTCTTATATGGGGGATGCGGTTGTGTCTAGAATTAGCCGATCACATGACAGATAGTAGTCAGCGCTCCGCTGCCAGTACTTATAGGGATTCTGGCTCCCCCATATAAAGTTCGGCTCTTCTAGGAGGATTTTCCTGACGTTTTCTTAGACGGAAGCCACGCCCCCTTTGGGGGAAAGACCCAATGAGCTTGCTGCATATTGTTCTTCATTTTGGCACAAATTGTACAAATCGTACATTTTTAATTCTGCTTCAGTTTTAGATACAAATCTGTCATAAAGAGATTCAAACATAAGGGCCAGTGTATCTGCTGGTTTAGTTCTACTATCTCGCCCCTCGCCCGGAGGGGTCTACCTATGGTGCATCATGGAGTTACTACCGCCAGGTCAGTGTTTATATACGCTGTCCTATGCTTCTATATATATATATATAGGCCCATAGCTCTGATTATTGATCCATTAGATTCGTGTATCTGCTGGTTTAGTTCTACTATCCCACCCCTCGCCCGGAGGGGTCCACCTACGGTGCGTCGTGGAGTTACTACCGCCATATCAGTGTTTATATCGACTGTCCTACGCTTCTATATATATATATATATATATATATATATATATATATATATATATAGGCCCATAGCTCTGATTATTGATCCGTTAGATTCATGTATCTGCTGGTTTAGTTCTACTATCCCGCCCCTCGCATGGCGGGGTTCACCTACAGTGCGTCGTGAAGTTACTACCGCCAGGTCAGTGTTTATATCCGCTGTCCACGCTTCTATATATATATATATATATATATATATATATATATATATATATATATATATATAGGCCCATAACTCTGATTATTGATCCGTTAGATTCATGTATCTGCTGGTTTACTTCTAGTATCTTGCCCCTCGCCCGGTGGGGTCCACCTACGGTGCCTCGTGGAGTTACTACCGCCATATCAGTGTTTATATCCACTGTCCTACACTTCTATATATATAGGCCCATAACTCTGATTATTGATCCGTTAGATTCGTGTGTCTGACCCCCTCCGGGCTCCATCGTAGGGCTGCTCCAGCGGCTGTGACCCAACCCCTGACATAGCGCAGTACTCAGCGCCGTGTGAACGCTCCCTTACGGATCCCTACGGTTTGGGGATTGTTGGAGATCTCATCTCGTTGCCCCGACCAAAGCGGTCTCTGATGACCTTGGATGCCAAACTCCTGGCGCCTTCTTATTATTCCACCATTCAGGACATTAATATTTCACATTTCAAAGCAAAACTCTTACAAAGAGAAACAAGTTCTGCGCTTTTCTATTCGTGCCAGCTCATTCGCACGCGGCGGCTCAGACGCATCAGACCCTGATTTGTACTTTTGTTTTGAGGTGGGGGGGGGGGGGTTACTTCAATTGAGGAACTTTTAATTCCCTAAAAGCAGAGTGATTGTTTCATCATAAACACTTCTGACAAGTATTGTAATATTCACAAAGACGATCAGCCATACCTGTAATTAGTGGCTAAGCACAACATAATAAGCGCACATTATAGGATGGCGGCCGCCAGCGTTTATACCGCGGCACAATGTGCAAAACACAAACAGAGCAATAAGTCTATTATTCAGCCATCGCTCCCAATGTTTTTCTTACATTTCTGATTGCTAACGTCATTTCATAAAGCTTGCTGTAAACTTTTATCTCATTTAACCCTTCTGCTGCTGGAGTCTATGGTTCGGTGCTTATAATACAGCAGTGAGATACACCGAATAGATAAGATGAAGAACAATGGGGGATGTTGGCGCTGCCAGGCTGAAGGAGTCCGTGGAACCATCCCTTACTGGCACTGAAGAATGTCTCCGTACCGCTGAGTCTGGGTAACGTCAGTGTCGCAGCACCAACATCCTCCGTTCTCCTGCATCCTATCAGTCCTCCATGCAGGCCACCGCTGGCTCATCCGGGAAGGCTGCCGCTGCTGTCACCAGCTTTAACCCTTATCATGCCAAGGTATTCATTTTCTTTACATAGTGGAGTCAGCTGACGGCCCCTGTGCACTATGGAGGGCTGCTTTCCCTCTAATTACAATTACACATAATAGTCCCTTCATTAGAGCCCAGCCTTTTTTTTTACAGTCCCTTAATTAAATCCCCAACCCTCTCATAATTGGCGCCCCCTGTATGGTAATTCTCCCCGTGACCCCGGAGCATAAAATCACAAGTTTTCCGCGGAACAGTTTCAGTGTGAATCCACATTAGATGAGAAGATCCAGCGATCGGAGCGACTTCCAACGAGGTCGGTCATCAGTGCTAGACTAGCCGGGGTCTCACTGTCAACCGCAGGGGGGTTTCTCTGTAACAGGGTGGAGAGTATACAGAGAATGGCATGATCGAGGAAAACATCCAGCAAAAGGGGATCTTGTGGACAAAAACAACTCATCACTGAAAGGGGTCGGAGGAGGATGTCAGGAATCGTTCTGACCAACAGGCTGCACAGTCAGCTGAATACAACGCTGGAGCTCCAACTAACGTGTCCGACCACACAACTCTGATAGTCTGGTCAGATGGATCCAGATTTCTGTTGCTCTGTGCTGATGGGAGGTAAGAATTTTGCACGAGCAACACAAGTTGATGACCCCTTCCTGTCAGTTGTTGAGAACATTGGGGCCCCTCCATCTAATCTGCAAGGACTACAAGAAGCTTCCTGTCCGCAGGGGCCGATATTGATGCAGAATGATTTCATCTCCTAGTGGGATCTCCATTACAACAAACTGATGCGGTTCTGAAGGCCAAAGGAGTCCAATGTGCTATTAGATGGGGGTCTCTAATATATAGTGGCCATTCAGTGTATACCGATGCAGCAGCGCCAACACATCTTGGTTAGCACGCCACTGAGTTTAGGAGACGCAGTTCAGCATGAGTCAGCACGGCTATGTTATTGGCATAGCACGGCCATCATTTAAAGTGAACGGTGGCGGCTGTGCTATGCAGGTAACTTACAAGTCCTAGGCGGTCTGCGCTGCCGTCGTGGCCATCACAAAGTACCACAATACTGATCACTGCATGTCATGTCCGCTCTAATGCAGTGAGCGTTCCATGTAACGCTGCATGCACTACAGATGGATCCACTCTTATCCTTACATGCATTTTGTTAAGGATGCCAATTTCTCATTATACAAATGCAATACAATATTGCAAAAACCTCAACAGGCTGCAATTTACATCCCGACCACTGGGTGGCCACACATAGACAAGTATAGGATAGACATCTCCCAACAGAGTATCACTAAATGAGGGGTTTTTCAAATGGTCATCTCATGCCAGATTTTTCAGGATATGCCAACCCAAGATCAGAGGTATGAAAGACACATCTGTATAAGCCATCCATGGCCTGTATGGTAAGACCATGATAAACCAAACGAACTCAGTAATGGCTGAAGAGAATACGGTCATTGTAAGGCAGAAACCAATCTGAGGACTTAGATATCACAGCCACAATCCAGAGGTGTGGCACCCAAATCTTGGTTCCATTTACTTACCATCTTTAAGGATAGTTTCTCTCCCTGTTCCATCAATCTTTTGTCGACCAATGAGAAAGCTGGTGGTGTCGGCAAAGTAGATATAGCTGGACTCCGCATGATAATCCAAAGCGCGCGGGTTCACTAGGTTTTCTATAGGAAGCATGTATTCATCAGACACTCTGGTGTTGAGATCCATCCCCCTAATTATTCCTGGTCGCCCTTTTCCATAAAATAGGAACAATTCATTTTTGGGTTCTGTAAGAAAAACACAGCAAATTAATTTGTTTTATGCCCCCCCAAAATAGTGCACTGAACACTAAATCCCCCCTCTGTTAGAAGGATCCCAGAAAACTAGCTGCTTACAGCTCATCCCACTGTTGGGACCCTCAGAAATTAGCTATAATCTCTGGGACCCTCAGCAGCCAGTGTTTAGGATCCTTGCAGTGCCCCCGGTGGGGAAATGTAGCATTACACAGAGTAATGCCTCTTTAGTGCCACCTATTATAAGGTAGCTGACCTATGAGTAAATACATAGCTTTGTAACAGGCCGTGCAACCTGACAAGAATGGAAGTGAAATCAGAATATCCGTGTACAGACCTCCTTTGTATGTTTGCAAGGCCTGTTAAAAGGTCAGATATTGACCGGTAGTGTAGCTACCCTCCTATAGGTGGCGCTGTGAAGGCATTATTGCATTACTCAATTGTACAGTTATCACTGAAATCAATGGATATTCCATATCATGCGCTGATATTCTGGTTCCTGCAGATCAAGAGACGCTCTTTGTAGTCACTCTCTGTCTAGATAATAGTATGGGGCATCCTGCCTGTATTAATGAGGTTGTCCAGTTGTAAACTATCGATAGCCTATTCACAATTTAATCTATGAATTGTAGATCACTGGTGATCTGCCACGCTTGACCCCTGCTGATGAGCTATACAACAGGCTGGTACACTCATGCACTAAGCTGATTTCTGCAGGAAGCAAGCAGTTCCGTTCCCACTGTAGTGGCCAGTCTCGGTATTACATGCAAAGTTCCCGTTGAAGTTTATAGGAGAGTGCTGCAATACCAAGCCTGACCACTGGGGAGAGAATAGAGCTGTCTTCCTTCTGTAGAGATTAGCTCAGTGCATGATGGTACCGGCCTGGCGAGCAGCTGATCAGCAGGGCTTCCAGGCAGCAGATCTCCCTTGATCTACTAATGCTGGCCTTAAAGGGAAGCCATCCATAGTTCACAGCTGGACAACTCCTTTACCTCAGAGCTCCCCATTACAGTATTACACAATCCCTTTATTGGTAGAGAAACAAATAATTACATGAACTAATTCTTAGATAGTAATTAATAATTTTTTACTCAAATTGTCCCCTCGCCAAAAACCTGCCGGATCCGATGTGATAACTTTGCATCAAGTGTAAAATTGAAAATATTGTGTTGCAGGCGTTTAATTTAACAACTCATTAGATTTCAGCTTTGATGTCATTTCTGATTAAATACGGCATTCATTAGACATCTGGATGTAAACGGGAGAGCGGCGTGCGAGAAGACGAGCCCCGGCGAGGGGATGTCTACATCCACATTAGATCATCTAGGGCTTCCTGCACTCAGCACTTCGCCACTTCATGTTCCATCCGTCATGGATCCCTACAACTCTCGGTCATCCCCCCCGAAAACCAGCTTGCAGCAGAACGAAGCCGGAAACGACTGTTTAACTTTAAACAACTTCTGCTGATTTACTAACTTGTGTTCGCCTCCTCACTTCTGTAATATACCTGCATTAAACATGTTGTTGCTTTACCGCTGTTAATCATGTTTGATGGGGCTTCACAAGGCATCTCCATTCCAGCTTATCTGCAATCCACACTGCTCATTAAGTTTAGAGCTTCGTTAGTAAAAAGTACATGGGGACGTTTCCATAGTAACAGGGGGTGGTTATCTTCACAGGCAGCATTCATGCATTCAGAGGTTGCAGGCTGACAGATCTGCAGACACTGTGATAAGGATCTCTTTCTCTGCTGATGTTACAACATATGGATGTATTTGTACATAAACTATATTGGCTTTACTCCACCAACTGACTAGAACGTCTGTAAACGCCTAATCCTCCTAAGAAAGCAGATGGAGGAATGCCTCCCTGCTGATTGGTCAGACAGTGCAATGCAGCATGGGAAGTACGGGTAAGAAAGTCAGGACAGTGAAGTACTTATAGAATTCTAGGCTTGCTACATGACCCCCACCCCAGCCCCGCCCTCTGATAGTGAATTGCAAACGGCATGGCAACAGAAAAATGGGGAAGAGCACCTAAAAATCAGAACTTACAGACATGAAACAGGGTACAAACAGTAGCAAATAAGAGATAAGGAGAACCTGGGGTATATTAAAAAACTTGTTGAAAACTCAGGTACACTTAAAAGGTACTACTGTTAACCCCTACATGGTCTCAAATGTATATCAAACTAGGAATGGAAATCTCTGTATGTAAACAAATCGTATGTTCCTCATAGAGAGGATAAGGGGGGTATAAACATATCCTGCCATAACATAGACTACAACCTACACCATAAACTAAGCCTGAACTACAAGTAGTCTGAGCTGCATTAACCCCAGAAGCCATCTACTGGTCACAAATAGTATAGCTTATTCTGGACATTAAAGGGGTTGTGCCAAGATTGACTCTTATCACCTATCAGCCAGAAGGGTGATAAACATCTGATTGGTGGAGGACTCTCCGATGAGAACCACACGTGTCCCAAGAATGGGGATCCTGTGATCCCCTCTCCCCTCCACTACAGGCTCAGGGCACCCCCAGCAGTAAGAGATTGAATGGAGCGGTGGTTGCACATGCGGGGTTCTGTTGGTTCCACTCCATTCCTCTTTAGGGCAGCTGTCAGAGATAGCTGAGGGATATTACTTGGCTGTTCCCATCAGCCCCATTGAAATGAATAAAGTGGTGCCATGCAGGCACAGCCACCACTCCGTATAATCTCTTCATCACTGTGGGTGGGTGCAGGGAACTCACAGGGACAAGACGGGGGACAAGGGACCACCGTTCTTGAGATCAGTGGGCAGCTAAGTGTTGAGACTGATCAGACTTATCACCTATCAACCTTTTAGTTATTGGTATTTTCTGTGTATGCCTGCTAGCAGCAAACAACCGCCCCCTGCAGTCACACTTTGACCATTGTCTATTAGTATAGCAGCCCACACTCTTCACCCCATCATACCATGCCCACCTCCACCCTGCCATACCGTGTACATCTCCACCCCGTCATACCATGCCCACCTCCACCCCGCCATACCAGGCACATCTTCACTCTGTCATACCATGCCCATCTCCTACCCGCAATACCAGGCACATCTCCACCCCGCTATACTGTGCACACCTCCACCCCACCATACCAGACAAATCTTCACTCCGTCTCACCATGCCCACCTCCACCCTGCCATACCGTGCACATCTCCGCCCCGTCATACGATGCCCATCTCCACCCCGCTATACCGGGCACATCTTCACCCTGTCATACCATGCCCACCTCCACCCCGTCATACCGTGCACATCTCCACCCCACCATACCGGGCACATCTCCACCCCACCATACCGGGCACATCTCCACCCCACCATACCGGGCACATCTTCACCCCGTCATACCATGCACATCTCCACCCCGCCATACCGGGCACATCTCCACCCCGCTATACTGTGCACACCTCCACCCCACCATACTGTGCACACCTCCACCCCACCATACCATGCACATCTCCACCCCACCATACCGTGCACATCTCCACCCCACCATACCGGGCACATCTCCACCCCACCATACCGGGCACATCTTCAGCCCCTTTACCTTCTGTATCCCCCCGTTATCTGTAGTATGTAAGCTCGTTTGAGCCCCCCACCCTACTGTCTCCATCAACTGATTACTACATGGTACCTGTTCCCTGTCTTGTAAGCGCTGTGGAATATGTTGGCACCATATAAAGAAAGCTTTTTATAATTATGTGTATACTGAAGTCTACAAACAGCCTACTCCTACTGTACTTGTTATGAATACAAGTTTGTGGAACCCAACTGAAAACCCAAATAATCACCAATAAACAAGAGCTTACGGAGTTTGCCCAAAAATAACTCATGATGTGTATTTGATATGCTAGAATATCCAACTGGTGAATGTCCACTGAAGTCTATAGGCGATGGCTTACTATATTCTAATGTATACAGCTCCCACTAAATGCAATAACAATGGTAAGGAGTGAGCTCCCCCTAGTGGTGGCTGCAGTTATAGACCATTATAACATTTAAAGCGTACCTGAGTTTTGAACAAGTTTTGTAAAGATAACAGTGGGAGGTGGGGTGTAATAAAATGTGCTATTAACTACAGAAGCTCCATATTTAACAAGAGGCAGGGGATTGCAGAGGAGCTGGAAGGGAGACCCCTAGTGGCAGCCACTTCAAACTTCACCGCGCTTGTTCCCTCGTGCCGATGCCCTGCGTTGCCTTAGAGCGCTGTGCATCGCCTCACTTACTTTTGCAGGACTTTCCATCCAGCGCCAGGCTGAAGCCAGTTTTGCAGCGGCAGGTCCGGGTTTTGTAGCTGGCTCCGAGCAGACAGATGTGCGCGCAGCCCCCCGGCGTGTCATCTGGGCTCACTTCACATGCGTGACTCCTGACTGCAAGAAATCACGGCAAACATCACGCACAAATTGCTTTTTAAAATAAACATTATTTACTTCGCTCCGTGAAAGTCAGTGACAACAAAATTGATGTCATTTTACCAATGACTGCCTAAACTGTCGGCCATGAATTAAACATATTAATGTAAATGTAGGATCCTTCATTCATCATCTCGGTTAGTGCTGGAAACAGATGAACATTCTTTAACGTGTCCATCTAATAATAAGATTCTGCTCATGAATATTCCTTTGCACTTAGTATTTATCGCATTTAATTTGCTAAAGCAGCAGTTTGTGCTCCGGAGCTGCTTTCCTCTGGGAACAGGAAGTTACAGCCATACTGGGCCACTTTAAAAACTACTGAAAACACTTTTTGGTCATCCAGTCACCTGATCGCCCACAAGTACTTGTCCAACCCAGTTAATCTTGTATATGTTACTACACTATGCGACAGACCAATGCCTCTACAGCGCCATCTATGAGAAGGAAGCATTCTTGCAAGTCAATATCAGACCTTTTAACAAGTCTTGTAGCAATGACTAAGAATATAAGATAAAGCCAGTCTGACATTCACTTGCAGGATTGCTACCTTCCAATAGGTGGTGCTGTGGAGGTATTGTTCCATCTTCCATTTGCAAATTTTCAAGAGGAGCATGGGCGGCTTCACAAGCCTCCTCACACCTTCTAGGTGCCCTACCTAAGGAAAAACCATACCCTTCATGACCCCTGTTACCACCATAGTTGTACACTGATGCTTTGTTTGCTTACTGGGATTAGCAAAGAAGTCACCCCTACTTATTGGTTGAAACACTCTACATGCAGCATTGGCCCACAGCATCCTAGGAGCTGCTAGAACAATAGCCTCCAAAGTTTTTGCTGTTGCAGAGCTATAACTCCCATCCAGGGCTGCTTCAACCATAGAACAAACTGTGCTTCTGTACCGGACCCCAGGCAACGGAGCAACGGCACCACTTTCCAATGTATCCACATCCTCTGGTCCCAGATACAGTTCAAAGTGTTGCAGAGCTTAAAAAAAGAATGAATCAAGCTATACTCACTTCTTATGTCCCCTACCACTCCAGCCCCGCAGTCTCACTTGCAGGCCTGGCAGTCATGTGCCCATCTAAGTGTATGACTGTTGTAGCCGAGCACCAGTCTCAGTATACTAGAAGCCAGTGATTGACTGCAGCAGTTGTAAGGGGGCCAAGCAGACGCAGCTACAGATGTCAGCAGCAGTGTGTACTGCTTGGGATACCAAAGGGCTCAAGGACTGAGAGAGGGGCAAAGGAAGCAGCAGAGGACTGCAGAGTACGTGGTGGCAGCCAATGATCGCTATCCATGTGCTGGGGAAGTAGCAGCCCTGATGCCCAGGGGACTAACATTGTGGACACCAGAAGGCCCTGATGACCCAGGGGCCAAGGCAGACGAGCAGCATGGAAGAGGAACCAGGCAGCGTTCATTAAAATCCTCTTCTTTATTAGAACATATGCTTTCTCATGTGGTTCTAATAAAGAGGATTTTAATGAATGCTGCCTGGTTCTTCTTTTCTGCATTGATGACCAACGGTGGACCCGGGGAGTCGGGACCCTAACTGGGCTACTGCATAGTGCCTTGCACCAGCGGTGTGACTGAACCCTTGGAGTGCTTTTGTAACTCTTTTTCTTCAAGCAGCATGGAAGGAGAGGGAGGCTCCCTTCCCGTTAAGACTTGGTCTGGAAGTAGACGACAGCGCTACAGACAGGAAAGGATAGTGCAAGTTGAAGGATGCGTAAGACCAGTCCAATGAGACGATAGTGGGCACACTATAGGGGTTATGACTGATGTGACTGAAGGAGTATCCCCGCAGAAGGGACTGTGAGACGAGGAATACGAGAATTGTGATGACGCAGTGTGATGTTTAGTAGTAAAATAGAAAATGTGATGCAAGGCGCTGTGGGCCATGTGATATACTGTAACCGGAGGACAAGGCACTGTGGGCCATGTAATATACTGTAACCGGAGGACAATGCACTGTGGGCCATGTGATATACTGCAACCGGAGGACAAGGCACTGTGGGCCATGTAATATACTGCAAGCGGAGGACAAGGCACTGTGGGCCATGTGATATACTGTAACCGGAGGACAAGGCACTGTGGGCCATGTGATATACTGTAACCGGAGGACAAGGCACTGTGGGCCATGTGATATACTGTAACCGGAGGACAATGCACTGTGGGCCATGTGATATACTGCAACCGGAGGACAAGGCACTGTGGGCCATGTAATATACTGCAACCGGAGGACAAGGCACTGTGGGCCATGTGATATACTGTAACCGGAGGACAAGGCACTGTGGGCCATGTGATATACTGTAAACGGAGGACAATGCACTGTGGGCCATGTGATATACTGTAACCGGAGGACAAGGCACTGTGGGACATGTGATATACTGTAACCGGAGGACAAGGCACTGTGGGCCATGTGATATACTGTAACCGGAGGACAAGGCACTGTGGGCCATGTGATATACTGTAACTGGAGGACAAGGCACTGTGGGCCATGTGATATACTGTAACCGGAGGACAAGGCACTGTGGGCCATGTGATATACTGTAACCAGAGGACAAGGCACTGTGGGCCATGTGATATACTGTAACCGGAGGACAAGGCACTGTGGGCCATGTGATATACTGTAACCGGAGGACAAGGCACTGTGGGCCATGTGATATACTGTAACTAGAGGACAAGGCACTATGGCAATGCGATATACTGTGACCGGAGGACAAGGCACTGTGGGCCATGTGATATACTGCAACTGGAGGACAAGGCACTGTGGGCCATGTGATATACTGTAACCGGAGGACAAGGCACTGTGGGCCATGTGATATACTGTAAACGGAGGACAAGGCACTGTGGGCCATGTGATATACTGTAACCAGAGGACAAGGCACTGTGGGCCATGTCATATACTGTAACTGGAGGACAGGGCACTGTGGGCCATGTGATATACTGTAACCAGAGGACAAGGCACTGTGGGCCATGTGATATACTGTAACCGGAGAACAAGGCACTGCGGGCCATGTGATATACTCTAACCGGAGGAAAAGGCACTGTGGGCCATGTGATATACTGTAACCGGAGGACAAGGCACTGTGGGCCATGTGATATACTGTAACCGGAGGACAAGGCACTGTGGGCCATGTGATATACTGTAACCGGAGGACAAGGCACTGTGGGCCATGTGATATACTGTAACCGGAGGACAAGGCACTGTGGGCCATGTGATATACTGTAACCGGAGGACAAGGCACTGTGGGCCATGTGATATACTGTAACCGGAGGACAAGGCACTGTGGGCCATGTGATATACTGTAAACGGAGGACAAGGCACTGTGGGCCATGTGATATACTGTAAACGGAGGACAAGGCACTGTGGGCCATGTGATATACTGTAACCAGAGGACAAGGCACTGTGGGCCATGTCATATACTGTAACTGGAGGACAGGGCACTGTGGGCCATGTGATATACTGTAACCAGAGGACAAGGCACTGTGGGCCATGTGATATACTGTAACCGGAGAACAAGGCACTGCGGGCCATGTGATATACTCTAATCGGAGGAAAAGGCACTGTGGGCCATGTGATATACTGTAACCGGAGGACAAGGCACTGTGGGCCATGTGATATACTGTAACCGGAGAACAAGGCACTGTGGGGCATGTGATACACTGTAACCGGAGGACAAGGCACTGTGGGCCATGTGATATACTGTAACCGGAGGACAAGGCACTGTGGGCCCTGTGATATACTGTAACTGGAGGACAAGGCACTGTGGGACATGTAATATACTGTAAACGGAGGACAAGGCACTGTGGGCCATGTGATATACTGTAAACGGAGGACAAGGCACTGTGGGCCATGTGATATACTGTAACTAGAGGACAAGGCACTATGGCCATGCGATATACTGTAACCGGAGGACAAGGCACTGTGGGCCATGTGTTATACTGTAACTGGAGGACACGGCACTGTGGGCCATGTGATATACTGTAATCGGAGGAAAAGGCACTGTGGGCCATGTGATATACTGTAACCGGAGGACAAGGCACTGTGGGCCATGTGATATACTGTAAACGGAGGACAAGGCACTGTGGGCCATGTGATATACTGTAAACTGAGGACAAGGCACTGTGGGCCATGTGATATACTGTAACTAGAGGACAAGGCACTATGGCCATGCGATATACTGTAACCGGAGGACAAGGCACTGTGGGCCATGTGATATACTGTAACCGGAGGACAAGGCACTGTGGGCCATGTGATATACTGTAACCGGAGGACAAGGCACTGTGGGCCATGTGATATACTGTAACCGGAGGACAAGGCACTGTGGGCCATGTGATATACTGTAACCGGAGGACAAGGCACTGTGGGCCATGTGATATACTGTAACCGGAGGACAAGGCACTGTGGGCCATGTGATATACTGTAACCGGAGGACAAGGCACTGTGGGCCATGTGATATACTGCAACCGGAGGACAAGGCACTATGGCCCATGTGATATACTGTAACCGGAGGACAAGGCACTGTGGGACATGTGATATACTGTAACCGGAGGACAAGGCACTGTGGGCGATGTGATATACTGTAACCGGAGGACAAGGCACTGTGGGCCATGTGATATACTGTAACCGGAGGACAAGGCACTGTGGGACATGTGATATACTGCAACCGGAGGACAAGGCACTATGGCCCATGTGATATACTGTAAACTGAGGACAAGGCACTGTGGGCCATGTGATATACTGTAACTAGAGGACAAGGCACTATGGCCATGCGATATACTGTAACCGGAGGACAAGGCACTGTGGGCCATGTGATATACTGTAACCGGAGGACAAGGCACTGTGGGCCATGTGATATACTGTAACCGGAGGACAAGGCACTGTGGGCCATGTGATATACTGTAACCGGAGGACAAGGCACTGTGGGACATGTGATATACTGTAACCGGAGGACAAGGCACTGTGGGCCCTGTGATATACTGTAACTGGAGGACAAGGCACTATGGCCCATGTGATATACTGTAACCGGAGGACAAGGCACTGTGGGCCATGTGATATACTGTAACCGGAGGACAAGGCACTGTGGGCCATGTGATATACTGTAACCGGAGGACAAGGCACTGTGGGCCATGTGATATACTGTAACCGGAGGACAAGACACTGTGGGCCATGTGATATACTGCAACCGGAGGACAAGGCACTATGGCCCATGTGATATACTGTAACCGGAGGACAAGGCACTGTGGGACATGTGATATACTGTAACCGGAGGACAAGGCACTGTGGGCCATGTGATATACTGTAACCGGAGGACAAGGCACTGTAGGACATGTGATATACTGTAACCGGAGGACAAGGCACTATGGCCCATGTGATATACTGTAACCGGAGGGCAAGGCATGGTGGGCCATGTGATATACTGTAACCGGAGGACAAGGCACTTTGAGCAGCAATGTTTTGTGCAGGTCATGGAGTCTGGGAGAAAATGGACTGTAGATGTCTATGCATTTAAGTTGCGCTGAGTCTGCAGTGACGTGGGACTCAGAAATTGGTAATGTATCCTGGCACCTACGGTGCGTGAGGCCGCAAGGTCGCCATGCCACAGGCCTTCCAGAATGTAATATGGAGTACAGTCAGCAGTATGGAGTGCTGCTAGAATAGTAGTTAGTCATGAGAGAGTGTGGATTCTAGATGAAAATACGTAATGCGCAACTGCAGCCGCCTCTGTGGAGCGAAACAGCGTTTATAAAGTTGTTGTTCGCTAAAACATATTTTTATAAATACGTCACACCACATGTCACATGTTTAGATTGTCACATGTCACATGCTTAGATTGTCACATGTTTAGATTGTCACGTCACGTGTTTAGATTGTCACATGTTTAGATTGTCACATGTTTAGATTGTCACGTGTTTAGATTGTCACATGTCACGTGTTTAGATTGTCACATGTCACGTGTTTATTGTCACGTGTTTAGATTGTCACATGTCACATGCTTAGACTGTCACATGTTTAGATTGTCACGTCACGTGTTTAGATTGTCACATGTCACGTGTTTAGATTGTCACATGCTTAGATTGTCACGTGTTTAGACCCTGAAATGAGTGTTTGACCTTCAAGTAAGCGGGGATTGGGGAGGGCAACCGTTGGGTTCTGTGAGGATGAGTGTTTATTACTTTTTAAGACACCAACAAATCCATGGCTGGAGGGGGTGCGGACACTGTGCCGGGGGTCTACCCATAGCACCCACGTGCTGAGCCCACTAGGGTACTAAAACAGCCCTTTTCCCAGCATGCAATGACAATTTCAGTCTAGTTGTGCATCCAGGAGTCGGCATTTTACAACAGTTGAAGATTTGAATTTCCGCTCATTTGAGGAAATCCCGACTAAAGCGAAGGATACATTATAACTACCAGATCTGTTACATTAGACGAGCCAATCGGTGCGCGGCTTACCTGACGGCTGGGTGCGTTTATGATAGACCTTTATGCCGCGGGCGTTTTCCAGCATCAGTAATGGCTTGACCTCCGACTGGTTGAACCTGTTGATCTTCAGGATGTGGGAGCTGCCCAGGTTGGTTGTATATAAGTAGTTCTCAAACACAGATAATCCGTAGACCTGACTGACCTACGAGAGGGGAAATACTTGGAATCAGTTCTGTGGAAATTATCTTCATTCATTCTCATTTATACATTCTCAGTTCATACATTCATTTTTTCATTCACTTATTTTATCTATTCATTCATATAACAGCCTCCCAGCTCTGTCTCCTCGCCTCTGATGTTCCAGGATGTCGCTATCAGCCCACCGGCACCTCTGAAACACACTTGTTTATTTCTGCTAATGCATTTATATCATGAGCTTGGTTAGTGTATTATATCTATGTACTGAGCTTGATTCTGTGGCTGTATTTATTTACTCAGCTGGGTCTTTGTACAATATTTGTTACAAGCTTGGTTCTGGTGCTGCACATATTTGTTGAGATTGCTTCTGGTGTTGGCTGCATGTTATGGCTCTACCTCCCCTCCTCTTCCTCTTGCTGTTGGGATCCCCCTGGGCTCTGTCCTCGGCCCCCTTCTTTTCTCCATCTACACAGCCCCTATTGGACAAACCATCAGGAGATTTGGCCTCCAATACCACCTGTATGCTGATGACACCCAGCTATACACCTCTTCCCGTGACATCTCTGCACCTTTCCTCCAAAACATCACCGACTGTCTGTCCGCTGTCTCTAACACTATGTCCTCTCTCTACCGAAAACTAAACCTCTCTAAAACTGACCTGCTGGTATTTCCACCCTTCACTAACCGACCTCATCCTGACATCTCCATCTCAGTGTGTGGCGCCACCATAACTCCTAGACAACATGCCCGCTGCCTTGGGGTCATATTCGACTCTGATCTCTCCTTTACCCCCTACATCCAATCTCTCGCCCGGACCTGTCAGCTGCACCTCAAGAACATCGCAAGAATCCGCTCTTTTCTCACTGTGGACACGCTAAAAACGCTCACTGTTGCCCTCATCCACTCCCGGCTCGATTATTGCAACTCATTGCTGATCGGCCTCCCCTGCACCAGACTCTACCCTCTCCAATCCATCCTGAATGCAGCAGCCAGGCTCATCTTCCTGTCCAGCCGCTACTCGGACGCCTCTGCCCTGTGCCGGTCACTGCACTGGCTGCCCGTTAAATACAGAATTCAATTTAAACTCGCTACCTTCATCCACAAAGCCCTCCACAGTGCAGCGCCCCCCTATATTGTATTCTTCATCCACAGTGCAGCGCCACCCTATATTGTATTCTTCATCCACAGTGCAGCGCCACCCTATATTGTATTCTTCATCCACAGTGCAGCGCCACCCTATATTGCCTCCCTCATCTCAATCCATCACCCAACCCGGGCTCTCCGCTCTGCTAATGAAACCAGACTGAGTGCCCCTTTAATTCGAACTTCTCATTCCCGCCTCCAAGACTTCTCCAGAGCAGCACCGGTCCTCTGGAACGCACTACCAAAGGCTACCCAAGCAATCCAGGACTCGCAGAACTTCAGGCGTGCTCTAAAAACGCACCTCTTCAGGGAGCCATACCACATTCCCTAAACAAACCCCTCTGTACCCCGCTGATAACATGCTCCCTGACCTACTGACTGCAATCCCTGCCAGCCATCATAAGCCCCTCCTGCAGTCATACCGTTTCTGCCGTCACACGACTAAATGTCTGACCATTGTCTGTGTGTATAACATCGCTCACTCTCCACCTCTCCATATGGCGCACATCTCCAGCCCTTTACCTTCTGTATCCCCCATTACTTGTAGTATGTAAGCTCGTTGGAGCAGGACCCTCACCCCTATTGTTTCCATCAGCTGATTACTATGTAACCATGGTTCTGTAATCTTTGTATTTTGTCTTTCTGTATCCCCCTGTCTATGTAAGCGCTGCGGAATATGTTGGCGCTATACAAATAAAGTTTATTATTATTATTATGAGCTTGCTTTTACAACTGTATGTTATGAGCTTGGTTCTGGTGCTGTATTTATGCTATGAGCTTGGTTCTGGTACAGTATTTATTCACTAAGCTGCTATCTTGCTGCTTTCCGAACAAGCAGAACACAGGGAGACTGCCTATCAGTGTAATATATATTAATATTGTTTCTTTACAACAATATCAATCTATAACTGCCTATTTCTAACCTCTTTTCAGCCATGGTCCTCAGGCCTTCTGCACCGGACTGATATTCCTAGCAGCGCTGCCATCATTTCAGGTCATTGTAATTTCATGTAGCCCAACAGAGTATCATAGACTGCTCCACATGCTGTTATACAGCTGCAGATACATCTATAGTGATGCATGATCACATCTCAGTGTGTAATCTTACTGAAAGGACTTGCATGTTTGGATGCAGTCACATCTGTGTGGGGCATGCAGTATTCCTCTTCTGCCATGTACAACAAAAAGGGTTTGGCCCGGTGTCACCAGTAGAGCAAAGTGTGATTGTTCTCAGTGAGAGAAACCAAGTAATCTTGTAGATATGATATCTTTTAATGGCCAACAAAAATACATGATGTCACAGTGAGCTTTCCAACTCCTCAGGGAATATATATATATACATACATATGACAAGGCACAGACATGGTGGGATTAATCTGCATTTACAACACCACCAGAACAGGATGAATAAAGGAATAAATAATTAATCTGCTGATAAGGGATGTGAAGCTTTAATGGTCCATGAATTAGTGTTAGGGGGTCACCAGGCCAGAGTGTTATCTCTGCTATAGATTTCTCATGCTTTCCAGTCAAGCATGAATCCTCTTGAAGAATTTAACCCTGTGTTGTAAGTGTCAAAGGTTGTTATAAACTTGTAGTCCCAAATTCTTCTATGGCTTTGTGATTTGCAATTGCCTTTTAATACGGTGACTTTCATGTGTTCTATGTTGTGTCTATGAGTAGAACAATGCTCGGCCGCAGGTAAATCGGTCTTTCCCTCTATAATCGTGTGGTGTTGAGATCTCATCCTGGCTTTCAGTTTCTGTCCTGTTTCTCCAACATGAAGACCCCAAAAGGACATTTACTGCAGCGGATCCGGTACATAACATCAGAGGGGGAACATGTGAATGTCCCTAAGAATCCTATAGTCCTGCTGTGTGTTGGGGATTAGTATCTTGTCCGCAGTCTGTACATGCCAGCAGGTCTGTGCCTTGCCATATGTATGCATGTGTGTGTGTGTATATATATATATATATATATATCCCTTTGGATCTATTCCATTAAGCCTGAGGAAGAACCCTGAGAAGGTTGGGAAGCTCAGTATAACATCATGTATTTCTATTAGCCATTAAAAGGTCTCCTATCTACAAGATGACTCGGTTTCTCTTACTGAGATAAATCACATTTTGCTCTTTTGTCTTAACTATAAGAAAAAAATATGCCCTCTGAGGATAAAGCCGCCAGCATGACAAATCTAAGTGGGCGGTCTTGCAGGTGGTTCTGGTTCAGGTTGTCTGCCACTTGATCTTTCTCATCTTTTCCCCTTGTCTAATAATTGACTTCTAGAGCGCCAATCATTAGACAAGGGGCGGGATTAAGAAGGGCTGAGTGGCAGACAGCCTGAACCACAACGAGCTGCAAGTCTGCCCACTGGACAGATTGCAGCCAATTTACATAGAGTGTGGAGAACATGAAGGACCTCAAATGGAAAAAGTGGAGGCACAAGCTTAACCCCTTAGTGACCACGCTTTTTTTCATTTTTCCATTTTCGTTTTTTCCTCCCCCCTTTCAATAAATTGTAACTCTTTAATTTATCCACGGGGATGGCTTGATAGGCATTCTGCCATGGCAGCCCCAGGGCCTTTCAGAAGGCCCCGACTGCCACGACACCCGCACGGCTCTCTGACTTTTGCAATACGAGTTGTATTTTTCAGCGGTAAGATTGAAATACTATATAATGTATGGAAGTTTAAAAAAAAATCTAAGTGGAGTAAAATGGCAAAAAACTGAATTCTACAATTCTCTAACTTCCCAATGCCGTATAAACATGAAATTTGGCCCGAGCATTCTTTAGGTCCTAAATAGGAAAAGTAAATGGGTCACAACTCGATTATTCAATGCTAAGTGCAAAAGTAAGTGCAACCCTATGTAATGTACCTAATCTAATTCTCTATCTTCCCGGTGTCGTACAAACATGAAATTTGGCAGGAAGATTCTTTAGGTCCTAAATAGGAAAAGTAAAGGGCTCACAATTTGATTATTTAATTCTAAGTGCAGAAGAAAGAGACCCCTTATGTTATGCAGCTTCCTGGGGTCGTACAAGCTTGAAATTTGGCACGACCATTCTTTAGGTCCTACGTAGGAAAAGTAAAGGGGTCACAACTTGATTATTCCATTCTAAGTGCAGAGGTATGTGGCCCCCTTTATCATATAACTAATAAGACACATCTGAAGCACACAAATATGAAATTTGCCACGACCATTCTGTACGTCCTAATTAGAAAATTAAAGGGGTGGCAACTTCAATATTCAATTCTAAGAGTGAAAAACTGTGAAAATCTGCGATACATGAGAGTTTTTTTTCTCAGAGACCATAAAGCTTAGGGAAATGATTTGTATACTGAAAATAATCTGAGTGTTTAATCGTTTGGCGCGGCGTACATTCAGCCGGCTACAGGCAGAGTGATTGGCTGTCGGAAGGACACAGCTTCGATTATAACACGCCCATCTAGTGCTCAACCATTGGCTGTGCCGTTGCGACGTACAGCAAGCAAGGCTAGTGAAACATTAATTCGCCTTTTTAAGCGCACATGCCAAGGTCTCGGATTGATGGGTTATTTTTATTTAGGCTTGCACCGATCCCGTTACTAGAGTTTAGGTCACTAATAGGCAATACACAAAACTACCTGTATTTTTGACACAGATGCCCAAGAGATCATTTACATTCCAAGACAAATATACTCTCACTTGTACCACCTAGTTTTTTTCTTCGCGGTTCCTTCACTTCAATCGCCTATAAGAGGCCTCTTCTTTTACTTTTATATTAGCCATCTGGTTTCTGTCGCTGCTAACAGCCTGGTTTTCTTAAAGACCAGATAAGCACAGCCACGATTTTCGTGAGCCGATACAAAGAAGCTCTTTGTTTCCCTTCACTAAACGCAGACGCCTTTCAGACAAACTATCGCTCAAATACCGTTTAATGCAAACGCTACAGAGCGATAATCTAAGGACTGACACGCCGGCCGCTGCCTCCATTTTCCAACTATTTTCATTAGGTTAAAATGTCCGTCTTTAAAAGCAAAACCGCCGCTCACTTTTATCGTTCTAACGAATTTTGAGCGATGATCCTTGTGTCTAAATGGCTCCTTAGTGTCAGGATGATATTGTCTGCTTATAACAGTATTAAATGTGCGTTGTGCCCAATCTGAGCTCCTTTAAGTGAAGGGTTTTCTCTGAGACTGGCCGAGGGTTCTAGGAATAAGATCATCATAATAATAATAATAATAAACTTTATTTGTATAGCGCCAACATATCCCGCAGCGCTTACATAGACAGGGGGAATACAGAAAGACAAAATACAAACATTACAGAACCACGGTTACATAGTAATCAGTTGATGGAAACAATAGGGGTGAGGGTCCTGCTCCAACGAGCTTACATACTTCAAGTAATGGGGTGATACAGAAGGTAAAGGGGCTGGAGATGTGCACGGTATGGCGAAGTGTGAGCGATGTTATACACATAGACAATGGTCAGACATTTAGCCGTGTGACGGCAGAAATGGTGTGACTGCAGGAGCGGTTTATGATGGCTAGCAGGGATTGCAGTCAGTAGGTCAGGGAGCATGTTATCAGGCGGAGTACAGAGATTTTTTTTTCTTAGGGAATGCGGTATGCCTCCCTGAAGAGGTGCGTTTTTAGAGCACGCCTGAAGTTCTGCGAGTCCTGGATTGCTCGGGTAGCCTTTGGTAGTGCGTTCCAGAGGACAGGTGCTGCTCTGGAGAAGTCTTGGAGGCGGGAATGAGAAGTTCGAATGAAAGGGGCACTCAGTCTGGTTTCATTAGCAGAGCGGAGAGCCCAGGCTGGTTGATGGATTGAGATGAGGGAGGCGATATAGGGTGGCGCTGCACTGTGGAGGGCTTTGTGGATGAAGGTAGCGAGTTTGAATTGAATTCTGTATTTAACGGGCAGCCAGTGCAGTGACTGGCACAGGGCAGAGGCGTCTGAGTAGCGGCTGGACAGGAAGATGAGCCTGGCTGCCGCATTCGGGATGGACTGGAGAGGGTAGAGTCTGGTGCAGGGGAGGCCGATCAGCAACGAGTTGCAGTAATCGAGCCGGGAGTGGATGAGGGCGACAATAAGCATATCAGCGGAGACGGCAGGCCTCCTTGTCTGGTGCCGCTCATGGGGTTACATTCTACTGACAGGGCTCCAGGGACTGAGGGGTTTGAATATAATGCAGATATAGTTTGCAGGAAGAGCCCCCCAAAGCCCTTTTTGTTCCAAGCCTGAAAGTCCTTACGACCAGTTAATGCGGTCATTATCAGGAATGCGGGTATTTTCCTAGATTCGATAAAATGTGTGATATTTATAACCCTTCTAATATTATCTGGTGCCAATCCCTCACAAATCCCACTTGATCTTCTTTATTTAGTGATGGCAATATAGGCGTCAGTCTACAGGATAATATTTTTGCATAAATTTTAATATTATTGTTTAATAATTAGAGAATGAAGCCAATAATTTGGGGAACGTCTGAATTTTTTGGGAAGGACAACTTTTAGAACTTAATGGTTTCCTTTTGGGAAAGAAGCTTCTGTGGCTGCCAACTGGAAAGCTTTACACATTGTGGGGATAGGATCTCCTGAAAGGTTTTGTAATAAGGCCATCTGGACCCGGTGAATTACTGACTGATAGGGAATTGATCTGATCAAGCACTTCTGCCACTGGAGTCGGAGGGCTAAGAGTTTCTCTCTGGGGCTTAGAGAGGGTGAGTTGCTTGTAATTGTGTAGAAAAAGTTGGACATGATGTGTTTCGCTCGGGAACACAAAAGGATCTTCTTTCAGGTTGCATAAGGCCAAGTAATAGGTCAGGCCAGGTGATTGTCTCGATCTTCGCTTTCTGAGGCAGCAATAGTAAAGATCTATTGGTTATAAACATGTTGATTCACGATCAGCTATTGTGAACATGTGAATGGAAGGAAGAGTCCTTCTTAGAGCTACGCATTGCTAGCCATACATCAAATAGTTCCTCTCTCTGCCATATATCACCCAAAGCCTGAGCAGGTCCATACGAGCAGGAGGTTGTGTGCATACTAGCATCTAAGACTGCATTAAATTACCACAAATAAGAAGTTTACCTTCTTTAACTTTGGGTAGAATGTGCAGACTTTATGGGTAAAGCTCCTCCGTTGTGTAATTGGAGTGTAGATTGAGCTTAGCATGTAGATTGGGTTGGTAATAGAGCAGACTATTATGACATATCTGCCTTGTGTGCCTATTGTCTCTTGGATACGTTGAAATGCGGTAGTGTACGAGTTATGTAGCGCTTCATGCATTCAGAGTTGAGTAAGATTGCTGTCTTACTATCATCCATCCTGTTTGGGATGTCTGGGGTATACGTTCTCAGGTGTTTCCAGGGTTTTAATGTTCCATAGTAACACCCTAGTAGGGCAGCTTATCAGTTAACGCTGAACTTGCTCATGAAGTTTTACGGTGCTCCATTCTCCATCAGCTGAGTTGGGTCTTTGGTAGGTAGGGAGATGTTTAAGTTCCATTGCTATAAAAAGTTAATCCCGTCTTTCGAAAATTTGATGACAAAGCTGGTGATGTTGTTAATCAGGAGACATACTGGAATTTCACACTGTTATCAAACCATATTGGTACCGATCTGATGACCTCGTTGCCAGGTGCCAAATTGGTAGATATGGAAGCCGTTGATGAGAAGATTTTGCTAGCAATTATCTATCAATCGCATGAAATCACTCCATGTTATGTCAAGACACTTCTCCATGAGAACTCAATGAATTCTACTTTATTATCAACATTACCAACTCTTATACAGAAAGAAGAGGGTGTAATCAAAAGCTACTTGGTACAAAGATTGGTGTTACATGGGTGACAGAGCTTATTGATCATAAGACTTATTGACATCTACCAAATAGTCTCAAAGCTCTTAAGGCTGGTCTAGACATGGAAATCACTGCAGTCAGGGTATTGTTATCGCATTATACACTATTTCTACAATAGTTGTGTGTCTTCTCTGTTAACATGGCTTAGTCTTATTTAACTTTTTTGTTCACTTCCTGTCTTAAATTCCTAGTTCCTGGCACTACAAAGCTTAGGTTTTAGTCTTCTATTTAAGGGCCAATAGTCCAATACAAGGTAAGAAACATACACGTATTGCATTCTGAAACTTAACACTTTATATTGCATAACAACACAAATATGGAATTTTCTGTTGCTCCTCAGTGGCATAGTAACAGCGAGTATCTGTCGCCTTTGTGCTAATGTAGATGCAGATAGATCTGTGTACAATGATTGACATGGCACAGGTAATGGGTTTGTTTTCCTTGTGGCCTCCAGCAATTTCTCTTTTATATGAAAAAAGTGAACCCATGCTCGGACATCTCTTGGTTTCTGGTCCGCCAGATGTTTGGGGCGAGGAAGTTTACGTGCCATATCACGTCTAAAGTCTTACAATGAACACTCCGGCAGCAGTGCTTCCATGGGGCTTAGTAGACATGGCATCAGTTCAGAGGCGGACGCACTTTCTGGAGTCCCTTGAAATGTTACATTGTTACTGCATGACCTCTCTTCCAGCCACTTTGGCTTTAAGTTGATCTACTTCCAATTCTCAGGTGTAATGCGCATCAATGAGGGAATTATGCAATGCTGTAAACTCTGCACTTTAGTTTCCATGTGGCTGATTTTACTTTTTACCTTGTTAATATCAGATTAAATGGGTTGGAGAAGCTGAGCAACGTGAGATTGCAGAGATATTTACAAAGCTTTCAGCATGACTTTCATGGTGGTATCAGTAACAGAGGTGACAAATACAGGGATTTTGTCAAAAATATCTGCCATCGGCAAAGGTGTAGTGTTAGTAGGTGATTGGTCACTCACTTTGGCACCGGGCTGTCCCTCCAGAGAGGCCATCTTCTTCCTTTGTTTTGCTGGACTAGCAGAATGAGAAGGGGCCGCCGCTGCCATGTAGCCAGAAGATGATGATGATGATGTTGCTGGAGACACCCGCCTAGTTTTTGCAGGACTACTCTGTGAACTGCGGGGTGCAGGAACAATTGGAAATGCATGGACTGGATGAAAAGCCTCGCTATTCGAAGGCATGAGGCTGTTCTCCTGCCTCTGTATGAATCCGTATGCTCCGGCGAGTGGTCTGCAGGCTCCAATACTGGTGAGCCACCCCTTGAGCTTCAGGCCATGCCATCTTGGTACAGCTCCAGCTATGGGAGAAATAGGAAACAATTCGCTTCTCCACCTTGGCAGACATCCACTGCCCCCCCCCGTCCACAGAATCCTGTGAGGCCCTCAGAACCTTAGATTTTACAGCTGTAAGGTCTCCTTTGGGCCCCGGTGGATTAGCTGCTCTCCCCCAGGCAGCGATTCATTCCAGCAGTCAAACCGCGCCCCGCTGTATTTATTTTCTGATGAAAGTCACCGTGCAGGATAAATAATCTGTTACGTTGATTGATTGGACTTTTATAGATGTTAAATATGTTTTGGGGCTGTTTTGTTTATATTTTTTGATAAATATGAGATAAGTGTTTTATCTTTTATTACATTTTATTTTTTCTAATAGTTTATAAAACTTTTTCTTTTACTCATTTTTTACTTTCCTTTTTTTTTTAATCACAGCAGGAACTTGAACTTGAAATTGTTTGATCACTCACACAGTATAATGCAATACTATAGTAATGCATTATACCGTGGAGACATGTCACTGGCATGTCTTGATAAGCAATCAATCCTTGCATCCCTGGGGTTCCTCAGAAGGCCCCAGGATGCTATAACAACCAAACAGCACCTTACGATTGCATAGTGGGTGAGGGGGTTGCTGCTCAGGAGCCTCGAACATCGATCAGGGCATTTAAATGCCGCTGTCAGCAGGCAATCCCACTCTACACAGACCCTGCATGCCCAGGACATAACTGTATACTCTGAGGCATGCAGGGGTTAAACAGTTTTCACTTTTTGTTTTTCTCAATTTCTCAACTCAAGGCTTGTAGAATTTGCACGGCTTTCACATAATCAGCATGAATCAATATGCACCCTAATTTGCACCACCTGAAACAAATACTTAAAATGTTTCCAGTACTTACGGCCGGTGAGATCATTTCCATTTTCGCTACAATGTTGCTGTGAACCTCGTTCCATGTTATTTTTATAAGCATGAAAATGAATTCCTTATTTACATGGGATCGGGCCCAGATTGAACTGCTGATTAATACATTCAGATCTTACTGAAATGGAGAACTGCCAATTTCCATTAAGATACATTTTACTGGAAGCCGTGTGAAGATTTGCTGGTGGGCGCTTTTTTTTAATAAAAAATTACTTTCTTTAAAAAAAAAAAGCACTTATAATGAAAAACATAAAAGATTCAGGAAATGTAAATGTAGCACGCTGCTTGTCAAAGGAAATCAAGTACCTAGAAGGAGCTGCCGTTTTACTGTAAACCCGTCCTGTGGTTCCATCTCAGGCAGATCTGTAAATAATGAGTTGTGGTGATTAGATGAACGGTCACCGGAGGCCCTACAAGTGGTTTCCCCCCCCCCCCCCCCCCCGGCCTATAAAAGGCTCTTGGAGGCTGCTTGTGTGTAGTGACCTCTTCTTCCGCTTGTAGAGCTTGTTGGCCACTAGACGCCTCTACGGAGTGGCATTGGCTTGTTTTCGGCAACAAATCCAGGTTTAGTTTGAGTCCTGACAACAGCCATGTTTGTGTCTGGAGATCTCGGGGTCTTCACTTCGATCTTGCCCTTGCTGTGGAGCGGCACACTGCTCCCACTGCTGTTTTGTTGGTCTGGGGCCATCACATACAACAGTTGGTCACCACTAGTAGTGGTACGAGGGACAATGACAGCTCAGCAAAATGTTCAGGACATCCTGCAGCCACATGTATTCGGCCGCACACACAAGCGGGTCACAGGAAGCCCCCACAACACCGTCACACTTCCGTGGCTGCCCAGTCGCCAGATTTATCAACAATAGAACATGAATGGGACCATTAGGGATGCCAACCCCGGCAGCCTACAAGTTTGCATTATCTAGAGGCTACAACAGGGTACTAGAGCCTCCATGTCCGCCCGTATCACATCTTGTATCCAAGCTAGAGGCGGTACAACAGGGTACTAGAGCCTCCATGCCCACACGTATCACATCTTGTATCCAAGCTGGAGGTGGTACAACAGGGTACTGGAGCCTCCATGCCCACCCATATCACATCTTGTATCGAAGCTAGAGGAGGTACGACAGGGCACTAGAGTCTCCATGCCGCCGTATCACATCTTGTATCCAAGCTAGAGGCGATACAGCAAGGTACTAGAGCCTCCATGCCTGCCCATATCACATCTTGTATCCAAGCTAGAGGTGGTACAACAGGGAACTAGAGCCTTCATGCCTGCCCATATCACATCTTGCATCCAAGCTAGAGGCGATACAGCAAGGTACTAGAGCCTTCATGCCCGCCCATATCACATCTTGTATCCAAACTATAGGCAGCCCAACAGGGTACTAAAACCTCCATGCCCGCCCTTATCACATCTTGTATTGAAGCTAGAGGCGGTACAACAGGCTACTACAGCCTCCATGCCCACCCGTATCACATCTTGTATCCAAGATAGAGGCAGTACAACAGGGTACTAGAGCCTCCACGCCCACCCGTATCACATCTTGTATCCAAGCTAGACGTGGTACAACAGGGTACTGGAGCCTCCATGCCCACACGTATCACATCTTGTATCCAAGCTGGAGGCGGTACAACAGGGTACTAGAGCTTCCATGCCCCCCGTATCACATCTTGTATCCAAGCTGGAGGTGGTACAACAGGGTACTAGAGCCTCCATGCCCTCCCGTATCACATCTTGTATCCAAGCTAGAGGTGATACAGCAAGGTACTAGAGCCTCCATGCCTGCCCATATCACATCTTGTATCCAAGCTAGAGGCGGTACAACAGGGTACTAGAGCCTCCATGCTTGCCCATATCACATCTTGTATCCAAGCTTGAGGCGGTACAACAGGGTACTAGAGCCTCCCTACAAGGGGTCGGTTTTCCACAATAAATGACCCTTTGGCTCTGATATTGTAATCATTTATATCAGCGTTTCAATCAGTGTCATTTCATTCCAACTCCTTCTAGGGGAGGGATTTTTTTGACAATGAGTGTATTTGCGGTTTCTCTCCTATTTCCTGCAGTGCGGATTATTTTGCATCACTGAAAAGATATTTCTAAACATATTTGTTGTTTGTTTATCAGCAGAAGTCAATTTGCCCCGATTTCTATCATTGAAATGCATGGGAGTGGAACGGTTGTCTTGTGTGTATTTCCTATTGACAAACACCATTGTTACAAAAGTCTGTCATTTCATTTATACTAATACACCCACTGATACGCCCACTGACGATGCCTCCAGTTCTATAACACGATTTTTAATGTTTTTCTCTTTTAGAATTCATATGATGTTATTTCTTTGATTTTTCACTAAAAGGATCTTCTGACAACAAGGCGATTCAAATGTGTCTGAGTAATAGAACCCACAGAAACCGTCTGTAATCTGTGCTGTTTGTATGTTTGCCTGGATATATAAAAATGAATGTTTGTAGTTTGTTCATAATGGATGCTGAAGCTCCTCTGTAGACTGAGGCACAAGTGCAGGCTCAGCTGCTGGCTGCTGTCCTCCTCATGGCCATGGCAGGCACAGGGGCGCTGTGTACGGCAATAACCCAACACATCTAAATATATTCTCTATATACGTACATCAGGAGCTTCGGAAGGTTTTATCCCGGCTTTTAGCTCTCTAGGACCGAGCGTACCCGACATATTCACAAAAATGAGAATAGAACTGTAAATATTAATTATACCAATTAAACCAATGGCGAGACATCACATTTCTTGACATAACAAGCCGGCCATTTTTTTTACTGTATCTTTACTGAATTTGATCATTCTCATAATTTAAAGAGGTTGTCCCGCACCAAAACGTTTTTTTTTTTTTTTTCAATAGCCCCCCCGTTCGGCGCGAAACAAACCCGATGCATGGGTTAAAAAAGAAAAACGGATAGTACTTACCCGAATCCCCGCGCTGCGGTGACTTCTTACTTACCTTGCGAAGATGGCCGCCGGGATCTTCACCCTCGGTGGACCGCAGGTCTTCTGTGCGGTCCATTGCCGATTCCAGCCTCCTGATTGGCTGGAATCGGCACACGTGACGGGGCGGAGCTACGAGGAGCTGCTCTCCGCCACGAGCGGCCCCATTCAGAAGGGAGAAGACCGGACTGCGCAAGCGCGTCTAATCGGGCGATTAGACGCTGAAGATTAGACGGCACCATGGAGACGAGGACGCCAGCAACGGAACAGGTAAGTGAATAACTTCTGTATGGCTCATAATTAATGCACGATGTACATTACAAAGTGCATTAATATGGCCATACAGAAGTGTATACCCCCACTTTGTTTCGCGGGACAACCCCTTTAAAACCCTTTCAGACCAGTCATGCCTCCAAAAAGGAACCCTGCACTCGGCCGAAATACTCCACTGGCAAAGTGTCAGCTCTGCCCAAGCTGATGGCATCTCTCAGTAGACCCAAGTCTATCTTTGCATTTGTGTTCAGATATTTTGTGAATATGTTGGGAACAGTAGGTCCTAGAGAGCTGAGATCCCGTCTGAAATCTTCCAAAGTGCCTAATCTACCAATGTGGCAAATCTGGTGTCACTCATTTGGTTAATGAAAACAAAGGTTTGGTCCGGTGTCGCCAGAAGAGCAAAATGTGATTGTTCCCAGCAAGAGAAACCAAGTAATCTTGTAGATATGAGACCTTTTAATGGCTAACAAAAATACATGATGTAATAGCGAGCTTGCGAACCTCTCGGGCTCTTCGTCAGGCTTAAAATACTAGATCTGAAGAGGCATGCATATTTATACACACTTATAACATACATACTTATGACAAGGCACAGATATGGATGGGATTGGTTCGCACTTAAAAGGAATTCTGCAACAGCAAATAAACTTTTTTTGTCTAGGCACTGATAGCGGAGTGAAAGTTTTATGGTCCCTAAATTACTGTTGGGGGGGGGAGGGGGGTCAGGCTAGAATTGCTACAAGAGGTACACAAACATTTTTAACTAAACACTGATAAGGGATTATAAATTTATGGTCCCTGAATTACTGTTGATGGGGGTCTTATCTGTATAATAAATGTCTCACACTTCCCATTCACGCATAAATCCTGGAGAATCATTTAATCCCGTATTCAGCGGGTCAAAGGTTGTTATCAATTTATATTCCCAAATTCTTCTGTGGTTTTGTGACTTGAAACCCCCCTTCAATATCAAAACTCTCATATCTCCTATGTCATGTCCATGGTTAGAGAAGTGCTCGGCCACAGGGAATTCTCTTTTTCTGTGTTCAATCGTGTGACGATGAGATCTCATCCTCGCTTTCATTCTTTGCCCTGTTTCTCCGACATAAAGACCCCCAACAGGACATTTACTGCACAGGATCAGGTACACAACATTGGACGAAGAACATGTGAATGTCCCTGGGATCTTATAGTCCTGCTGTGTGTTGGGGATCCGTATCCTGTCCGCAGTCAGTATATGTGAGCAGGTCTTACAGCTCCTTACATTACAGGGATAAGTTCCTTTTTGTGTGTCAGAGGGTAATGCACTCCTGATTTTAAAGTTCCACAAATTTGAAGGTTGCCTATAACATAGAAGGGGAGGTTCTGGGAATATGGTGTTCAGACGGTCATCCTTGTGCAGGGTATGGTGGAGTTTTCTTGCGGTTTTCCTTAGTACCTCTAGTTGTGGATTGTAGGTCACTACTAGAGGCACACGGTTGTTTCTTTCCTTCTCCTTGTATTGGGGTAGTTGATTTCTGGGTATCCCGGTGGCTCTGGTGATTCCTGGGTATCCTGGTGGCTCTGGTGATTTGGTCATCAGTTGAGGTGGGATGGTAGCCCTGATTTATAAATGCTCTTTTAAGATGGTACAAATGTTCCTCTCTGTCTGTTGGGTTGGAGCAGATCTGGTTATACCTCATGGCCTTGCTGTAAACAATGGACTTTTTGATGCGTTTAGGATGGAAACTGTCCCATCTGAGGTATGTAGGCCGATCAATCGGTTTTCGGTATAGGGATGTCTGTATTGAGTTGTTTGAACTCTTTATAGTGGTGTCCAAAAAGTTGATTTCTGTATGCGAGTAGCTTAATGTCAGGTTTATGGTGGGTGGAATGCATTGAATCTCTCATGGAATTTTATTAATTCTTGTTCGGTGTTGGTCCACATGATCATGATGTCATTAATGTAGCGGACGTAGGCCAATGGTTTGCTGGGGCAGGAGGCCAGAAAGTCACTCTCCAGTTTTACCATAAAAAGGTTGGCATATTGCGGTGCCATTTTACTGCCCATGCCAGTCCCAGTGAGTTGCAGGACTATGTCTTTGCCAAAGGAGAAATAATCGTGTGTGAGGATGAATCTTGTGAGTTGTGGCACTGTGTCAGAGGCGACCCCATTGGCCTCAAGGTGCACGTGGCAGGCAGTCAGTCCATCCTCGTGTGGGATGTTGGAATACAAGGATTCCACATCCATAATGGCCAGGATAGCACCAATGGGGAGGGGACCTACGGTTGACAGTTTGTTTAGTAGGTCCATGGTGTCTTGCAGGTAGCTGGTTGTGTTTCTCACCAGTGGTTTGAGGATGCCTTCCACCCATCCTGAGATTTCTTCAGAGAGGGTTCCCACATCTAAGATAATCGGCCTTCCTGGGTTGCCAGCTTTGTGTAGTTTTGGCCATGCATACACAACAAAAATGAATTCAAATATATATATGTGTGTGTGTGTGCACACAAAGAACAAACAGTTACATAAAATAGACCTGTGTGGGGTGGGGATAATTCTGCTAGCAACTTGTATAGTCTTGGATTACAGGGTGGTTATGGTGATATGTTTAGGTTGCTTTGGTTGTTTTTTCTTTATATATATAAATATGTATTTCATTCTATAATTTCTTTAACTTACTTTTCTACATAGATTTTGTAAACTTCTGTGTGCCCCACAATATCGTATAGCACCTCTGGGGGACATTCACTGTGTAATTATTTTTCTTATTTGCAGTTTTCCACTGTAACTGGGGAATCCATAAGAGCCCTAGTTACAGGCGAAAACATTTCCCCGTGGTGACAATAGTCACTAGCAGAGCCGAGTTGGGTTTGCTAAGACCCCACAGTTCTGCCATGCTGAGAGTTACTGGCGATCGCATGATCACTGGGTCCAATAGAGCAAACAGCACTGCTCCTCCCTCTGTTCATTGCAGAGCGCTTACCGAGGCTGGAAAAGAGAAGACAGCAGTGATCATTAATAGTGTTGAGTGAACCCAGCCAGTAGAATTCTGCTTTGGGTCGAACTTGGCTAAAAGTTCAGTTTGCCACAAATCCAAACCAAGCTTTTAGCAAAGTTAATCTCGAAACAGGGATCTCCTGGTTCAGTTCTCTCAACAGTAGTCCTGAACACTGGAGTATAGCACTCTCCATGTGCTAGACGGGGCTTTATGGATCTTGGGCAGTGTTGTACACTTGTTTTAGGGATCTTGGTGAACTTCCAGTTTGGCTCAAACGAATCAACAAACCAAACTTTTTGGCAAAGTTTTCTCATCACGCATTATAAGCCACTTCTACTGTATGTTTCTCAGACAGCCGAGCTCCCGACCTCCATCTATTAGATTGCAGGGGCTTTACACCCACATCATACATTTACAATGGTACGGGTTTAAAGATCAAGATCAACAACATACATGTACAGCGCTTGGTCAGAATCAGGTTCGAGGTGTTGTCCCAACCTAAAAAGTTATGCCCTTTCCACTAGATAGTTAGCTGATTGGTGGGGATTTGAATGTTAGGACTCCTAGTGATCACAAGAACAGGGGTAACAAAGGCCTCTGAATGAATGGAATGGTGCCTGAGTAGGCATGTTGCCATTCATTCATTTCAATGGGAGTACCAAAGACGAGAACAATTAAAGGGGTTGTCCCGCGGCAGCAAGTGGGTCTATACACTTCTGTATGGCCATATTAATGCACTTTGTAATGTACATTGTGCATTAATTATGAGCCATACAGAAGTTATAAAAAGTTTTATACTTACCTGCTCCGTTGCTAGCGTCCTCGTTCCCATGGAGCCGACTAATTTTCGCCCTCCGATGGCCAAATTAGCCGCGCTTGCGCAGTCCGGGTCTTCTGCTCTCTTCAATGGAGCCGCTCGTGCAGAATGCCGGCTCCGTGTAGCTCCGCCCCGTCACGTGCCGATTCCAGCCAATCAGGAGGCTGGAATCGGCAATGGACCGCACAGAAGAGCTGCGGTCCACGGAGGGAGCAGACCCCGGCGGCCATCTTCAGCAGGTAAGTATGAAGACGCCGGACCGCCGGGATTCAGGTAAGCGCTGAGCGGTTTGTTTTTTTAACCCCTGCATCGGGGTTGTCTCGCGCCGAACGGGGGGGGGGGGTTAAAAAAAAAAAAAAAACGTTTTGGTGCGGGACAACCCCTTTAAGGTATGCCGGCATTCCTCCTTCACCGACACATGCATTAATATATGGCTCTAATAGGGTAATAATAACATGATAGACGTCCTTTAACAACTATTACAATATGGTCCTTATTAGTGTTCTGGTTGTTGAGGAGTAAAATCTGGAAAAACACAAATCTGGAACGTTACAATGAAAAAATAAATATATAATATATATATGTATTTGTTAGTGTTTTGAATCCTTGCTACATGCGGGCTCCTTGGGTGGAACATTCTTAAAACAAACCAGGCATTTATCTAATTTCCTAAAGAAAACACGAAGCTCTCAGCGCCACGAGCCCTTGTTGGTATTTGTTTAACAGTATTTTCATAAATATCTAAGTAGCAAATAATGTAACACTTGTGCCCACATGAAACAGCTGCTAATTACTTCTCCTCATTTGTGTGACGCACACCACTGGCAGGCTTCTCTGTTTAGCTTTTTGGAAGAGATGGTAATAGGTTTTTAATTTCACGGCTATCCCTCAGGTTAAGACAATCACACAGAGATTACAGAATGATTATATTCTCTTCATATAAGTGAAACCTAAGCCCCATCCTTGTAAGTAGAGCGGTATGAGTCAATGCAGGTACCCGGAACTAGAGCAATGAGCCACTAAAGAATAGCAGCTGGGCAGGAGGGGACAGCAATGGGCTCTACTATTACCCCATTTGACCTCAATGACCTTGAACGTAAACGAGGACAAACAAGGGTTTTCCGATAAAGATAAGGGATGTATATTTGTTTTGTGGCATAATGATGCCTGACACTTGTCCCCGCATGTACTCACTCCATGCATAAACGATGAAAGGTGAGCTGAACGATGATTGCTCAGTGTAAACAGCAGCGGTCAGTACTGAATGGCCGCTGTGTTAGTGAATGGAGGGGGGCGGAGGAGAACAAGGAGTGCAATCTCCTCCAGCCGCCCTGCCCCCTGCTGGCCGCTATGTCAGAGAGACAGAGATACTCACTCCTGCGCAGCTGCTGGGGAGCGAGTAGGTGCAGGGACGAGGGGCGGGCCCGACATTCATCCCATGTAAATAGGGCTAAAAGGTGGCCATGAGCATTAGATGTATAGCAGCCGAACACGCTGATTACATGATGTCCGGTGAATTGCCTAATGATGGCAGAGGTCGGGGAAATGAGGATCAGGGAGTTGGACTCCAATCTTTTATACACCACTTTCAGAGATCTCTGTCAGGAACTTTCATCTCTCACTGTAGTCAGCACTTACAGAATACGTGTGTCAGGGGGGCGGTGAGGTAGCTATCATGCACACAAGTGTTTGGTCAACAGCGGTCTGCTGCATGCGAGCAGCCGAGGACTTTAATGACTAATAGCCGCTTATACAATTAATAAAATACATTTCCAGAGTTGTTCTCGAACCCCTTTTTCAGCGTGCGTCGTACATGGCTAAATGACACCTATAGGATTAAAGTGCCCCAAATGCCCCTGCACCCCTGTGATGAGAGTGAAGGGTGTAGTTTGCTCATCCTGGCATCCTGGGGCTTTGTAAAGGACTGCCCTAAATGTTTGACTACACAGATACGCCTGTGGTCTATAATAGTAGAAAACCAGGCAAAATGTGGTATAATGCAATACTATAATGCATTATACTGTATAAGCTGTCAGCCATTGGAAGTTCACGTCCCCCACTAAAAAGAGTAAACATAAGTCAACTAAAGGTTTTTTATTAATGTTTACAAAAATTACTAAATATGTAACACCCCTCCCTTTTCCCATTCGTCACATCAAGAAATAAAAAAAAATTGTATTGCTGAGTCAGCACAAGTCCAAGACATAAGAAGAAATCACATGATTTAAATCCCAAATGGTAAACGTCATCGGAAAAACAACGCAGTGCCAGAAACTTGTGGGTCCCTCCTTCTCCAAAAAGAATTAAATAAAAAGTCATCAAAAAGTCATATGTACCCCCAAATGGTGCCAATAAAAACAAGCAAGTCTTCACAAATCTGCATCGATGGATGAATGGACGGTATAGCAGTCAGAACGTGGCAACAGGCGCAACTCTGCAAGTGGTTGTTTTTGGGTTTTTTTAAGCCACATAAGAAACCACAATATAAATTCAGTATCACCGCAATCATGCTGAGCCGCGGAATAAAGTGCACGCCAACTGTACTGAACTGTGAACACCGTAACCCCCCCAAAGAAAAATGGCGCAATTGTGCTCCATTAACATTTCGCCCCAATCAGACATTTTTCAGCGTTTTCCATTCCAGTATACGGTGCGCTAAATGTTACCATTGGGAAATACAACTCGCCCCACAAAAACAGCTGCGACACGGGAAGCAAAGAGAAGTAATGATTGTCTAAATGTTAGGATGGAAAGATGAAACTGATAAAGCAAAAAAAGGTAAAAAGGGCAAAAAAGGCAAAAAGAGCCGCAGCAGGAAGGAGTTAAAGGGTCTTCATTGCCATATGACACTGAGCCTGCAGTTATTTAACCTCCTCTCATAATGTATAGGGCCCGCTCTCATAGACACAACTTTAGGAGTAAGGCTTTATTTCTCCTGCTGTCCACGGACGGCCTCACCTCTTGCCCATGTAATATTATGTGCCGGTTTCTTCCTTCATAATCGGCTACTTCGATGGAGTCCAGGTAAATATCTGCCCAGTACACCAGTCTGTTCACCAGGTCCAATGTGATGGCGATTGGCTGCTCAATCTTGGAAACAACGATTCTTGTTCTGTTCCCGCCATCCAAATCACAGCGTTCCACTTTAGCCACGTTGCCGTAGTCAGTGAAGAACAGCTTCCTGCGGGAAGAAAAGCATCAGACTTTAACACTTTTTCTTATGAACTAAATGACTTTATTTAACATCCTGCCGATACTGGAGAACAGAAGCCGCAGTTCAATCATTGGAATTCCTATAGCCTCACTGATAATACAAAGAGCTCCATAAGCTACCTGTTGCCCACTGACACATAGAGGGCGAGTAAAGCATTTTTTGAACTTAAAGGGGTTGTCCCGCGCCAAAACGGGTTTTTTTTTTTTTTTCAATAGCCCCCCGTTCGGCGCGAGACAAACCCGATGCAGGGGTTTAAAAAAACAAACGCATAGTACTTACCCGAATCCCCGCGCTCCGGTGACTTCTTACTTACCTTGCGAAGATGGCCGCCGGGATCTTCACCCACGGTGGACCGCAGGTCTTCTCCCATGGTGCACCGTGGGCTCTGTGCGTTCCATTGCCGATTCCAGCCTCCTGATTGGCTGGAATCGGCACACGTGACGGGGCGGAGCTACGAGGAGCAGCTCTTCAGCACGAACGGCCCCATTCAGAAGGGAGAAGACCGGACTGCGCAAGCGCGTCTAATCGGGCGATTAGACGCTGAAGAAACATATACGTGCATCCAGTTCAGTCTGTTACCCTGCAGTGTTGATCCAGAAGAAGTAAAAAAAAAAAATCTATATGATGGAAGCCAATTTTCCTAATCTTCCTTCTCGACTCCAAATCTGCACCCACATGATTACATATATTATAAATACATCGTATACATATATAAACGTATATATATATATAGTTATTTATTTTAAAGAGGCAGTTATACTATATACAGAATGTATGAGATCAGTTACTCCCTTCCAGAATCTTGTTGACCATGGGCATGTCCACATCACATGAAGGAGATCTTTATCACTTCGATGAAGACCAAATACTTGGTGGAAACGTCGCTGACTTGTTTAAGACTATGGAGGAATAAAACTTTTTTCATCTAAAACCTGCATCTTTCTGCTGTCACACAATCCCTACCTTGGATGACTGTCTTTGGGTTTGCAGTCCGGACTCTATCTGTGTGGCAAGCACCCTGGACTAAAGACCTCCTCACAGTGCTCTGTGACACCCGCGTCCAGGAAACTACAGTGCGTTCGCTTTGGCCTCCCTCATTTTGCTGACAGCGCGCAGTGGTTCAACAGTGAGGGGGGTTCCGCCTTCTGGCCCGCCGCCACCGCTAAAAAGCACTTTCTCCTGGGGGTGCCCGGCTGCAGTGCCACCAGCCGCTGTATGCCTTTCCTATTCTTTTTTAGTGACCTTGCAGGACCTGCAGGCGAACACGCTGTGCATCCAATCAGCTTCAGGGGGTGTCACCCCCCCTGTCAACCTGGGCTCCACCAGGAATTCCTGGTGGTGTCAAGATACAATAATACCCCTCCTCACCTTGGTGTTTTTTTCGTTTTCAAGTGCTGCTGACTATCTTTGTTTGCTTCTACCAGTATCTGTGATATACGTCTTATGCCCTTCAATCTCCATCTGTGAAAACCTTCTAATTTTGACAACTCAGATAAACACTGGGTCCCAAATGGATGGTACTTATGTACAGCCGTGGATACCAAATGCATTTCTTACTTTCCACCATACGTATCATACACAGTGTAGCGGGTCTTTTACAGCATAGCTTACATTTATTTGCCTCTGAAGCTTCAAGTAACTGATCTGTTGACAGGAAGTGTCCCAGTTTAGCCTTAGAGGAATCTGAATGAGGCATTTCCCATCCTTCCTAATCCTGTAGTTGGGCTACATATAATGTAGTTGGCTGCCATATGACACATTTTTGGATGTGGTACTGCAAACCCCCTTTCCAGTATATTCTGTTGCAGAGTCCAGAGATTTAATCCACTTACTGCCCTTATGTCCTATCAAATCACAAAACAAACTGTCAACCCGATGCGGAACAGCTTGTGATATTCATGCAGTGGAGCTGAGTAATACTTATAACTAGTGATGAGCAAGCATTGCCCTTAGCGAGTACCTGCCCGCTTGAGAGAAAAGGTTTGGCTGCCGGTGTGCGTGACAGGTGAGTTGCGGCAGTGAGCAGGGGGAGCGGGGGGGGGGGGGGGGGAGAGAGAGATCTCCCCTCCGTTCCTCCCTGCTCTCCCCCACCGCTCCCTGCCTGCCGCCAGCAGCCGAACCTTTTCTCTCGAGCGGGCAGGTACTCGCTAAGATCGAGTAATTGCCCTTAGCGAGTATGCCCGCTCATCACTACTGATAACAATCCGCGCATCCAGTCCATTTTACTAACACGCCCGGCACTGAGATTGTAAGTTTACACCAGGCAACTAATTGTTTCTTACATTTAAGTAACAGTTCTATATTTAATCGCTCGTAGACGAGCCGGGATGTGGACACATGTATGTCTAAGTATGGGATGATATCAGTGCAGCTCCATGGGATCTTCTCTTGATTCAGTTCTGCATCCTCTTTATCTACAGTTCCAACTTAGACCAAGATACACCTAGATGACACAGAATATGACACAAACCTCATATGATATTTCGTCCCTTTGCAGCACACAACATACGTGTTCCATGTTGTCCTCACTGTATACTTGGAGTTAGTGGCTTTCTGTGTGGCCCAATGATCAGACACCAATGCTCCTAGGAATGTTCATTTGCCCAACTAACAGGCCATTTGAAGGTACTGTTGATCACCCAATTAACAAGACACTCATTCATCAGGTGATCAAATTTTCAGTGCGGCAGCAAAAATTATTGTTAATGGCAGCACATCTTTTTATGTAAATGGGGGTTGTGCTGTCGACAATAATAAAACTCTATGGAGAACGAACAATCATACGGATGATCATCCATACCCATCACTGTATCTGGTAGACAAGCATGGATCTCGTTGATTGGAACTTTTCATCAGGACGATACTATAAATGTAAAAGGGCCCATCATTATGGACAGCAAACATAAAATTCTCCAATACCTCCAAAGATGCCTTGGAATCCACAAACAATATATATTACCATGGAAAGTGGCCTATGACTGTAGAGCTCAGGCTTCGCCATAGCTGCACTGCAGAGGTGTAGATCTTATATAACATGGTACACAGTTAAATGACTACTTGGCCCTATAATTTGTGGTCTCAGCACTGGCGTAACTATAGGGGATGCAGGAGCCTTAGGGGCCCATAAGGGTTCTACTCTCCATATAGGGAGCCCAGTACTATGAATAAAGCATTATAGTTGGGGCCCTGTTACAGGTTTCGTATTGGGGGCCAGGAACTTTAAGTTACACATCTGCGTTAAGGGGTTAAGAGAAGTTAGGGGGCCCCAGGATAAAAGTTTGCACCAGGCCTGTGAGCCTTTAGCTACGCCCCTGGGTTTTGGTGATTCCATCAAACTTGGACTGGCTTCCTCCATTCCAGAGTGGTTCTTCCAAAGTTGTTTCTGACTTACTATGTCAATTCCTTCAGGATTCTGCAGTAGGTTGGATCCTCAGAAAAGATACACACCTCCATGTTCCCTTCAACAACTTCTAATTTGGAAGATAACTAGGCTAATGACATGGAAATTAGCTAATTGCATATGCATTAGATACACTCTCAGAAGTCAGTCTTTAATGTGTTTTGTTGCCCATCTGTGCATTACATAACATTATAAAGAACTGTTAGAAGGAATTGTACGGCGCTCGTATGAAACAAAGAAGATTGATTGTTTCCAACCTTCAGTACTTAAGAGGTTTTACAAAGCGGTGCATTAGCAATACTTAAACCAGTAAAACCCCGGCTCACCCATATCTCAAAGAACATATTGTTGTTCTTAGCGGATTATACAATCTGTAAATGGCCTCCATGGATTCAAAACTTTACACATTGCTATAAACGGTACAATACAATCTGAACACAACTGAAGTGATCAGTGGAGGCAAATCTGAGCCTCAAAAACGGAACCTCCATCAGAACGTACTGCGGTTTGTGATCAATAAGCGGTAGGTTACATAACAGTAAGTAACATAGTAACATAATAAGACAGTAACAGAAGGTATTAGTGTATCTTGACTCCACCAGGAAGCACTGGTGGAGTCAATTTTGACAGGGGGGTTACGCCTCCTGTACGTGATAGGCTGCCGAGCTTGATAGAATTTAGGTCCTGGCAGCCCACAAAAGATTGCTGCAGATACTATACAGCGTCCCCCGCGCATATTAGCCTTTTACTCCCCACTTCTACATGAGCCAACCTAAACAACCAACCACCGTGAATCAACCAACTCAAATAACCAATCCCTGTGAATCAGCCAACTCAAATAACCAATCACAGGGAATGAGTAAATCCAAACAACCAATCAGGTTGCGAATGATGCGGATTTGGGGAGTAATATAGATACATGCCAGTAATATAGATACATGCCAGCGTCCCCCGCTGCAGGCAGCCAGCCGCAGCTGCAAGGTATTTAGCCGCTGACCAGCCACAATGCGTTGTACAAAAATCATACGGCTCCTTCCCCGCCACTGGCCGATTCACCGCACAGGGGGGCCATCAGCAGGACACCACAGCGGTGTGAAGTGGCTTCCCTGCCGATGCTGCAGCACGGAGGCCACAGCGGCCTGGGGCAGTGACTAAATGGCGCTGGCGGCAGAGATGAGCCTTGGCTCACCAGAGGTTCCTGTGACATCTGTTAGTCCACTGCTTGAGAAGCACATCGGAAAGGCCCTTCCCCACCTGCACAACCCCCCTCTGTGTTCAAGCGCAGAGCAGGGTCGGCATCAGGGAGTGCAGAGCAAGGTGAGGCGGCTTTGAGGGCGCCGGCGTCCCCTTTCCCTCTCCACCTCCTCCACCGCCATAAGACTTTTGTAGAAGGCACTCGGCAGCACAGAGAACACAGCGGGAAGGCTACACGGCAGAACACCAGGGAGCCCAAAAAAGCAGGGCCGGGGGACAGGCTGCTAACTGCGGTGCAGCACAGGGAGACCTAACAGCATCTTGTAGGACCTTCAGATCTTGATCCAATCGGTAGCTAGGGGTGTGACAAGGGGCGTTATCCCTGTCAGTCCTCTAGCTTCTGCTGGCGTCAAGATACACTAATACCGTAACAGAGTAACATCCATCCAGTTCAGCCTATCATCCTGCAATGCTGATCCAGCAGATCCCTGATCTACAGCTAATTGCTCTCAGTTCCCTCCCTCCATGACGCAGCCTTTTTCCCCCCTTTTTTCCATTTTATTTTTTTTCTATTCAAAAAAAACTTTTTATTTTATTTTTCATGCATCATTGGAGAATATGGAGAATATAAGAAATCTATAGCAGAGATAACACGCTGGCCTGGTGACCCCCTAACACTAATTCAGAGACCATAAAACTTTCACATCCTTATCAGTGGACTAATTAAGTATTTACTCCTCTGTTCATGCTCTTCTGGGATTGTTTTAAGTGGAAATTAATCCCCCCATGTCTGTGCCCTTTCATATGTGCGTGTGTATATATGTATGCTTCTATTCCGGAGGGCCTCAACTCAGCCAATCAGAGCCAGCGCTCATTGAACTAATCACAGCCATTCAATGAATGGCGTACATATCACAAAACCCGCAAGGTTTTTGACTTCCAATGCCGCATGCTACAAAACATCGCAAATGTGAAAGAACCTATAGGAAAGCTTGAGCTTCACATACATGCGATTCGTAGTATTGTCGCAACGCGAGAAAATCGTGCGCCTTTGTCGCCCATGTGAACAAAGACTTAAGTTGTCACTCTGGCTTCTTATCCTGTGTAAATGCTCCCCGCTCAGCACTACTCATAGGAGGAGAAGCGCTGGGAGAGAAGTGGATGAGAAGTGCGCAAGACGGCGGCAAGACTTTCAGTTTAAATGCTCTGCATGAGTGCTGATGACCTTAGCGGTGACATCAGAATTGGTGCAGTCATTTAAAAGACGGACGGCCCATGTAAAATGGCCTTAAACCTGAGGAGAACAATAAGTAGGTTGGAAAGCTCGCTGTAACAGTATGCATGTTTGTTGGCCATTAAAAGGTATCATATCTACAAGGTTACTTGGATGCTCTTGCTGGGAACACTCACATGTACCGTATAATAAATGGTTAACAGCCATTATCAGCATTATCTCTGACTGCGGCTGTTGTGGGTGGGTGTCAGCTCCGTACAATGACTTCTGACAAGCACTGTACATTGGTGGCGCGTACCGGGAAGGGGTTAAAGGGGTTGTCCCGCGAAAGCAAGTTGGGGTATACACTTCTGTATGGCCATATTAATGCACTTTGTAATATACATCCTGCATTAATTATGAGCCATACAGAAGTTATTCACTTACCTGTTCCGTTGCTGGCGTCCCCGTCTCCATTGTGCCGTCTAATTTTCAGCATCTAATCGCCGGATTAGACGCGCTTGCACAGTCCGGTCTTCTCTGTGTTGAATGGGGCGCTCGTGCCGGAGAGCGGCTCCTCGTAGCTCCACCCCGTCACGTGCCGATTCCAGCCAATCAGAAGGCTGGAATCGGCAATGGACCGCACAGAAGACCTGCGGTCCACCGAGGGTGAAGATCCCGGCGGCCATCTTCACCAGGTAAGTAAGAAGTCACCGGAGCGCGGGGATTCAGGTAAGCACTGTCCGGTTTTCTCGTTTAACCCCTGCATCGGGTTTGTCTCGCGCCGAACGGGGGGGCTATTGAAAAAAACCCCAAAAAAACCCCGTTTCGGCGCGGGACAACCCCTTTAAGTAAAAATAAAAAAATGAGTTCCTGACCAGAAGTTTGCCAAACAGCGACCACCGGTACATAGGACACAGCACATCGCCCTGCTGAGGGGTTTTGAACATTTTGCAACGCCAGTAGCCAGAACAACTTTCCCACATTACAAATAACAAAGACCTAATAACCCCCCATCCCCCTCTAACCCCCCGGACCCCAGCAAACACTGCCCATTAACCTGCTATTGAAAAGCATTTTTCCCTGTCCATGAGCGGAAAAAAATTATGGTTTTCTGCTCATGGAGGGAGAATCGCAGCATGTTATATTTCAGCACGGATTCTATTGAAGTCAATGGAAGCCATCCTGATCTGTGGCCCTTCCGCAATCATCACTGAGGAAAGGTCGCGGAATCCGCGTCATCGCCTAGTGACGTCGTGGCATAATCTGCACCGTGCATGTGCGCCGGCCGGCACATCCGCAGCCCAGATTATGAAGAATTCGGACAGGTACGCGGGGGCACCGGCTGGGCGCAGGATCTGACCCGGTCGTGTGCAGATCGGCCTTACACACCTGGAAAAGTAAGTGCACCCCTAGAAGCTATGTATTTCCTGAAAGCAGACGGCCTGCTGATTGCAAGTGTTTAATAGGTTGTTGATGTCCATCTTTATGGAACTTTGTGCCAAATAACAATCATTTTAAAAAAATGCATTAACATAAAACTCACATCTAATTCGCCTCCAGATTCTGCGCCACGTACCGCCCATAACATGGTAATGAAAAATGCTTTTTCCTCCACACGAAACTAATTATGATTTTCTGCTCGTGCAGGAAGAATTGCAGCATGTTCTATTTGTGTGCGGATTGAAGTCAATGTAAGCCATCCAATCCGCGGCCCTTCCGCAATGAGATTGCGGATTCCGCGTCTTCGCCAGGCCAGGACGCAGGAAAAGGTTTAAAAAGAACAAACAATCTGTACTGCACATGTCTGACAGCTCGCCGTGCGGACCATTTGCAGTATAGAGAAGAGAAAAAGCAAGCAGGTGCGCGCGGACGCCGCGGCTGCCAGGGCCGGATTCCACTGAGGTTGTATTGCATCAATTTCAAACTAATTAAAAAAGCCATAATGAAGTCTTTAACTGCAACCCAGCCTGAGATATAGGCGGGGCTCACACGACCGTGTCACTACAACATATTCCGCGAACGGGTTTTGCATGTGGTATACTCTACCAATCTGTCATAGGCTTCCATGTTGCCGCTCACACAAATTGCATGAACTACTTGTACAGGAAGCATCGCAGCGCGTTCTATCTGGATGCATATTACGTGCGCACACATGCCAAGATAGTACATGGCAATGGGCGGCCGCAGCAAGGATGCAATGTCATTCCGCAGTTTCTGGCCGTGTGAGCCGGGCCCCAGGCTGTAGAGTCAGGAGGGAAGGCTGCAGTGAGGGCCACTGATGTATGCAACTCCCACTGCTAATGCCTATATCTCCTAGCAGCTGCACAGTGGAAACAACACAGATGCCGGACCCCAGTGCAGCCAGATGGACCATATTCATTGGGGTCCGTCCAGCTTCCGTCATACTCTCTTCTATTCTGCTGAAGTTATGCCAGAGGCTTCGAACACAGCGCACGGCCCAGATGGGAACATAACTGTAATAGTGTCAGATTGTAAAGTGCAATGAGGGGAATCTGTCAGCAGCGGAATCTCTGACACCAGTTTTCTGCCACTTTTTGCTTCTCCTGTTCAAAATGTGACAAATTTATTAAATGTTAATACATTTTCTACATCTTTAAAGGTAACCTGTCACCATTTTTACACCTATTACCCCTTAGTGACGTGGCCTGTTGAGTTAGACATCCCACAATCAGGGCGTAATACTTATGTCCTGTGGTATTATGGGGTTAACCCCGCTATACCATTTAAACAGTGATGTAATGGGTAGTTACATAGTTAATTTATTAACCATCCTGTGCCGAGCATATCTGTAAAATCAGTTATCGATGATCAATCCAGTGGGTGTTCCGGATCGTCTTGGGAGGCCTGACTACCTCCCCAACCCCACCCAATTCTGTGCTAGGGATGTTCCCTCATCCTCACTGCTGCGATCTACATCTCGTACATGCGCAGTATGAGTACAAGTCTAACTGCACACACACTCATCACGTTGCTTGCAGCACTGGCGTGAGGTGTAGACCATGGTGTCGAAGACATGGTAGAGTGAGGCAATATTTGGGGAGGTACACAGACTTACTTAGATAGCCCAAGCAGGCCCACCATGAATGGTTTAGCACGTCCACTGGACCAATCACTGGTAATTTGTATGTGGCACAAGAAAAGCTAAAATCCTTGATTTTACAGGTATGCTCGCACAGGATGATTAAAAAAAGTATCTATGTAAATGCCTGTTACATCAGTGTTTAAAGGGTACAGGGGGATTAATAGGTAAAAATGTGGTGACAGGTTCCCTTTAAACTTGTCTAGAGATGAAGAGTCACTTTGTTCGCTCCCCACTAGAGATGAGCGAACCTACTCGGCCACGCCCCTTTTCACCCGAGCACCGAGATTTTCGAGTACTTCCGTACTCGGGCGAAAAGATTCGGGGGGCACCGTTGGTGAGTGGGGGGTTGCAGCGGGGAGTGGGGGGGAGAGGGAGTGAGAGAGGGCTTCCCCCTGTTCCCCGCTGCTACCCCCCGCTCCGCCACGCCTCCCCCCGCCCCCTGGCGCCCCCTGAATCTTTTCACCCGAGTACGGAAGTACTCGAAAATCGCGGTGCTCAATCGAGTAATTACTCGAAACGAGTATATTCGTTCATCTCTACTCCCCACCTACTGGAATGAGATTGCAAAAACTGTTGCAACTCATTAAAAAAGTTGCAACTCCTGAATGTTTCTAAAGCCCTTCCTCCCCTCAAACCCTGTCACTTTCTAGACAGTTCTAAAACGTGAAGTGAGAGGCGGAACATCTGTTCTTCTTACACAAATTAATGGTAAATTTTTTTAATTAATTTCTGCCCCAAAAAGGCACAACCTCCCCCAGACTTCTGGTGCGGCAGCCGTGGTAATGCGCTCGTGTTGTCTCCCTCTAGATCAGACGCTTCACACATTGACTTCTAAGGAAATGATCAGCATTTAACGTTTTCTTTCTCTACAAACTAGGTGACCGCGATCCGTGCGGCTGAATCCCGCTCAGCGCTGACCTTCAGTAGAAGACTCTGCAGCCACATATTTAGCTGTCATCGAATCCTTGAGGTGCGCCAATTATTACCAACTAATGACGGTGGCGATTGTAAACGATGGAGAAATAATGACAAATCTTCTTTCCTAAAACAGATTGTTATTTTTTTGGGTGATACACAACCTTGATGCGTATTACCTAAATGTGCAGATCTCCTCATTCTCCGCTCGCCGTAATTGCAGAGTATATTTCTTTCACATCCGAAATAAAATGATTAAAGCTTTGAGAGTAATCCTGCAAACTGCTTCGCTCAACAGTTATCACATTCATCCTTGGTTAATTTGGCACTCTGTCTAAATACATGAAATGCACTTCAAGTTAAGCTGCATAATCAGCTTGAGATATTTGTTTTTTTTGCAGAAACTCTAAGCGTTTAGCTTTTTTTTTTCTTCTAAAAAAGTACTTTTTTACTCTTTCCTTACTCATTTACATAACCGTCGTGGCACGTGCCAGCTTTACCTTGGTTTTGACAATTCTGACCAAACACAACAGTTTAAAGTGTACCTGAGTTTTCAACCAGTTTGCTAATAGACACCGGCTTTCCCTCATTTGCTGCTGTTTGCACCTTTTTTCAAGTCTCTGACTTTCAGGTGGCCTTTCCCATTTTTCTTCTGTCCTGCTGTTTGTGCAGTGACCGAGGAGCGGGCCGCGGCATAGTAGACAGCGGGGTAGAGTCTGGGTCTTGTCATGGTGGCTCTACTGTCTCCCACCTGGAGGGTAACCGGTGACACGTCCGAGGGCCGAGGGCAGGTTAATGAAGAAAACTACTTCTCTTCCATGAAAAAAGTACAACAAAAGGAAAAATAAAAAAGCTATGGCTCTTGGAATGCAATGGTGAAAAAAAGGCTGAACATAGACTCTTAAAGAGTTTTTAAAAAATCGGTAATCACTTTTTGTTAGAAGAATCCCCGCAATGCTAACTATAGGGTATTCCGTTGCTGAAACCTTCAGCAATAAGGTGTGATCTTCAAGGAAGTGTGGAAGATAGTGACCAATTGCTCTACAGCACCACCACAGGGGAAATGAAGCAGTACATGATGCCCATTGACATCAATGAGCGGTTCAGGTAATCTACAGAAATGCTGAGTCCTCCAGAGAAGTAGACACTCTTTCCTCCAGGTCATTGATGGAGATGCTATACAGGACTTCCCAATATTAACTCATTCTGCCTGCCTAAGTTGTCTTAAAGAGATTCCTTCCTAAATACTAAGAACAGGCAGGAATAAATCTTCCAGGAGTATTCTGAGGTCAGTCACTCCAGAAAGTGATTGTCAGATAGGACTGTGATTGTGCGTGGATAGAAGGACTATTTCAGGCTGTGTTATATCGCTCGTAAATTAGCGGCACGTAAGTCGCCGTGGACTTTAAGTCTCTCCACACAATTTCAGATTAGCATAGCGGCGACATTCTTATCTCAGACGCGCAGTTAATTTATGCACACATCCTGCTTTATATAAATTGACCATGAACAATTCTCATTCACCTTGATAGAAATGCTAAGATTGGAATTAGGTGGAAGAACGCGGGGAAAGAGACGAAGCTTCATAAATTACTCAATGGACCTAAAATAAGAGTATTTGTGCTGTAAAAGGTTATGGGATTTTTCCCTCGCTGTTGCTCTGATGTTCGGCTCACAAGCGAGTGTTTTGCTCTCCTGTTGTAAGTGCGTCAGGCGTTTTGGGCACGCTCTCCAATCAGATATATGAAGTTAATGGATGTATTACTTCATCGCCCCGTTTGGGTTTTCCGATGTCATCGTGGTCTTTTCTAGCTTGGGTGTTTTTGTAGCCTTTTTTTCCCCGCAGTGATAAAACAAACATGTACAATAGTTCCTTAAAGGGGTTGTCAAGTTTTTTCAGTGACCCCAATAGCACTTTTTTAGTGACCTCACTAATGGGCTTTAAACATGCACATCCATCATTTAAGGCTGTGGCTTGGCTGACTCCTGACAGCGGGGCTCCTGCTTCAGCTGAGAACCCTCAGACCCTGGCAGTTTAACCTCTTACATGCCACAATCAATAGTAACTGCGGCATGGAGCAGATGATGGGGAGGAGGCTCTGTCTCCCATTGGCACTCCTTAGTGCGATCACAAGGTACCAATGAGTTCTCATGGCAGCTGTAGGCTTGACAAAGGCCCCCAGGTCTGATATATAACCCAGTCTATTAGACACCCACATCCCAGTGAATCCCATAGGTTTCTGTCATAGGCTTACTAGAATGCACTACATAAGTAGTGCAGTGTACTATCCTAGCAATTGAACAATTGCATCTTCAAGTTCCATTCAGAGCCTTAAAATACTGTCAGAAAAGTTCAATAAACTTTAATTGAAAGACAACAATCCAGTTAAAAAACAAAAACATTTTCCCCACAAAAACCCATTTTAAATGGATTAAACACTAGAGATGAGCGAGTATACTCGCTAAGGCACTACTCGCTCGAGTAATGTGCCTTAGCCGAGTATCTTCCTGCTCGTCCCTAAAGATTCGGGGGCCGGCGCGGGGCGGGGAGCTGCGGGGGGGGGGAGGGGGAGAGAGGGAGAGAGAGATCTCCCCTCCGTTCCTCCCCGCTCTCCCCCGCAGCTCCCCGCCCCGCGCCGGCCCCCAAATCTTTAGAGACGAGCGGGGAGATACTCGGCTAAGGCACTACTCGAGCGTGTAGTGCCCTAGCGAGTATACTCGCTCATCTCTATAAAATACCAAACTTTTTTATAAGTGGCACATAATAGTTATTACCGCATTGGTAACATTTCAGACAATCTAGACGTTTTGTTATTCATCTCATATGGTGAATGCCATAAAATAATTTTAAAGTGATGCAAGAATTGGCATTTTTACAGGATGCTTTTTTACAGGATGCCCCACACACAACGTGCTGCTCTAAAGGGAGCCTCCAAAACAGACGTTATCACCATGCGTTAAATGTCAAGTTACCATTTGCTAGGTTTGTATCCTATGATGTCTCATGAATGTGTGAGTTGGGATACCAGTTAATTTAAAGGGATTGTGTAAGAATTTTAAACATTTGTCTCCGGCCCCGGCAAAATATGAGAAACCTAGCATACAATTTAATTAGGACAAGTTGGGGCTGCAAGTGGGGAGGAAGCCAAATGTCTCATTCCTGCAAGCATAGTACTATTAAGCCTGACAGAAATGACAGTGAACTGTTAGGCTCCGCCTCCACCATCCATGAGACCTCCCACTTACTCACCTCTAGACCTGCATTCAGTTTGTCATAGCTGCATTCTAGGGTGGGTTTCTCAAAGGCTGCAGGGACAAGTGCCATTTTTTTTTCAATTGCTACACAACTACTTTAATTGTGTAATGCTTCTCTTCTCCTGATGGGGAGCTGCAGGAAAACTGAAGTTCTGTTGATCGGTTTCCCAGCAATTTACAGCTTTAGGCTTAAACGACCGTATATACACAATTATTGTAGCCACATCAAAAAATTGCGACCATCTGAAGCCTCGGATTCCAATGTATTCATTCAGATGAGCGATTTTTAGGCACATAAAAATAATTGCGCCGGGAAAAATAGCAAATTGGCAACCGAAAACGGTGACCGATTTTATATGGCGCATGAAAAGAAAGGTCTTGCCCTATCTATTGCAGAGATACGCTAGGAGCTGAAAAAAGGGAGGGGGAGGGAGTTTAGCTGCGTCCAACGCTGGGAAAAGGAGACAGCCGGCTCTATTTAAGCATTAATAGTCACTCCGAGGATTTCTCCTGAACGCGGGATTCCTGTGCTGCAGCATATTTTTTCGCCAATACGCCGCGGTCGCCCATGTGAATGGATGAGAAAACGTTAATTTAGATCCAGACCTAATTGTAGCTATCATTCATTCAAGCGATTTTAGACCGTGATCGGCCAGCGTAAAATGCCTGCGATCGTCTGGAAGAGGTTTTAAGCTGCAGCTCACGAGAAGGGCCACCTTAAGATCAGGTTAGAATTAGGAACCTTCCAACGACAAGGAACAGTGTTGTCTTCAGCCACTTTAAATGCTCTCTCTGTTTTGGACAAGCCTGCTGGGTAAAAAGGGTCCCTTGACAAAAAGCTGATCAGAATGTGCCCCCTGCTGAGATTCTAGTGAACAGGAACAATCGGGGGGGGGGGGGGGGGGGGAACCAGGTACAACGTTGTCATGAAGTTCCACCACCGGGGGGATTAGGCACTAACTAGTGCTTATTCCCATTAAATGAGGTATTCTGGCCATTTACTATTATTAACCTGTGGATAAGTTATCAGTAGTTGATCTGCAGCGGTCTGGCGCTCAGGACCCCCGACAACCAGTTGATCCTCCGGCCCCGGTCAGTGCAGCGGGGCAGGACATCCGCATCAGTCAGCAGAGCCGAGAGTGTAATAGAAGGCTTCACTCCATGCATTCTGAGCTGATGGGATCCAGAGTCGCGGACCCCCGACGATCAACTATTGATGACCTATCCTGAGGACTGGGAGTCAGTAGGAAGTGCCCAAATACCCTGTTAATGGGTCCTCGGGGTAATACAGATCAAGTCCTCCTGCAGCTGCTCCCAACTCTGGCCAAGAGCTTAGAGCCCTGATCGGCCCCCAGTAATTAACTATGAAGTCGCTAATATATAAGAGTATATGAGAAACTTGAAAAAATTTAAAAGTAGAAGAAAACGTAAAAAAACGGAAATAAGCCGTTTTAAGAGCTTATTCCCACAAGCATATGTCGGCCGGCATTTTCACGGCCGGCCAATATATGCTTCCATCTGAACAGTCCTCCCCTTCCCTCACCGGTTCTCTGCTTCTCTCCTCCCATCTGAGCGGTTTGCAATGGGAGTGGGCGGGACAGGGGCAGAGCTAAGCTCCCGCTCTTTTTCTATAGCCAGGAATGGGAGTGGGCAGGACAGAGCGTAGCTTAGCTCCACCCCTCCCCCTCCCATTGCAAATGCCGGAGTGCAGGAGAGAGGCAGAGAGCCGGTGAGGGGGAGGTAAGGGGGACTGCGTAGATGGAAGCGTATATCGGCCATGAAAACGCCGCCGAATATACGCTCGTGGGAATAAGCCCTAAGGCTGGAGGGTGGTCTTGTTTTTGTGGTGTACAAGCTGCCACCAGAATGACATGATGAGTTTACCCCATGGGTCAGTACTTTTCGGCAATACAGTTGTGTGACGTCTCGTTCTTTCGCGGGACGTCCTGTAGTTGCTTTTGGTACCATTTTGGAGCTCGTATGACTTTTTGATGCTTTTTATTTAATTCTTCCTTGGAGACGGGGTGACAAAAAAAAAGTACAATTCTGACACTTTTTTTTTAATGACAGAAAGCCTTCCCCATGCGGGGGAATTATAAACATGGTAAAAGGTTTCTTTTTGAACTTTTACTGCCCTCTATTTTTTCTAATAATTATTTAACCCTTTTGTTAACTTTTACCTGTTTTTTTTTAGTCCCTGACCTTGTGATCCTTTTATCGCTCATACAGTACAATGAAATACCATGCTATTGCATTATACCGCATTCTGACAGGCGGTCTATCAAGGTGTCCTGATCCGTCATGGCAGCCCTGGGCGCCAGACTGCCATAACAACTAAACAGCGCCTTGCGATCGCAACGCTGGGGAGGGTCGCCGTAACCCCAAACACTAATCTGGACGTTTAAATGCTGCGGTCACAATTAGAGTGGCAATTAAGGGGAAAACAGCTGAAATCAGCTTGAATCCTGATCCCGGCTGTTTTGTTGGGTGTCAGCAGTCACAGACATTATGTAGGGAGTGATTTGGGCTCCTGATCCTGCAGACACTGTACCCCTCGGGACTTGAAGGGGTTAAATTGTGTTCTTTGGTCACATTTTCAAATCTCTTGCAACAGTCCTTTAAATTTCTCTCTTTCTCAAAGGGAAACATTAAGGGCTTCTTCAGTGCAGATACGCTCACCTCGCGCAGTGAAGGAGGGTGATTTAATGCTGCATTGGCGCATAGTTCTGCCGTTTTTGCGCAGGCATGGCCTATTCACCTGCATGCGTAAGACTCCCCCGCCCTGATTTATTAACCCTAATGAGGTTCAGGTACGTTCTGCTCTTCGTGGAGTTGCGCAGTGTATTGCACATTTGTAGGCGTATTTGTGCACCTCCCGTGGACTTCTATGGGGGGCCCTTTTCTTCACAATAAGCAGAAACATACAGAAAATCCTATTGTTTGCACCACACGGAATGCGCTTGCGGAACACGTTCCTGTGAACCAACCCATTGGATCTTTGGGTTCCATTCGCTGCAGATTGTGTGCAAATACAGTCATCTGAAGGAGCCCTAAAACTGCATGTCAGAGGGAGGAATACTGACCAAATGTCCTTGTGGGGGCAAAGCCTCAGTAGTTTTCCAGGAACCGTCACTTTAAGAGCCGTTGTCTCATGTTTAATAGCTTCCTAACAAACAGGAAAAGTCAGAAGCTTCACTAAATCTCTGATAAATCGAACGCCGGTCCCCAATAGAGTTTTAAAACCACTTTGAACCCAATAGAAGCTGATTTATTTTAACCGTTTCCCTGCAGTCCTGCATCACACTGAGTCCTCCAGACGCTGAAGTAATCCAGAAGTCATTTGTAAGGCTGAGCTGATAACAATATGTCTGCTGGATGTCAAACACTTTATGGATTGGAGGCGTCCGGGGGCGCTGAGAAAACTTTAAGTGTTATGCTAATCCAATATGCAGGATAGAGAAATCCCCAAACTGAGAATTGGCGGAGAGACGTGGCGTGTAGATGTACAGTGATTAATCCGCAACTAAGTAGCGGGAGTATTAACCCTATCATGTCTGCAGGAGGCAAGGTGATGATTGCCTGACATCAGCTGCTTATTGTATAGCGGAATAAAGAACTATCCCATATCTATCTATCTATCTATCTATCTATCTATCTATCTATCTATCTATCTATCTATCTATCCCATATCTATCTCATATCTATCTATCTATCTATCTATCTCATATCTATCTATCTATCTATCTATCTATCTATCTATCTATCTATCTATCTATCTATCTCATATCTATCTATCTATCTATCTATCTATCTATCTATCTATCTATCTATCTATCTATCTATCCCATATCTATCTCATATCTATCTATCTATCTATCTATCTATCTATCTCATATCTATCTATCTATCTATCTATCTATCTATCTATCTATCTATCTATCTATCTATCTATTTATCTATCTCATATCTATCTATCTATCTATCTATCTATCTATCTATCCCATATCTATCTATCTATCTATCTATCCCATATCTATCTATCTACCTATCTATCTATCTCCTATCTATCTATCTGTCTCATATCTATCTATCTATCTATCTATCTATCTATCTATCTGTCTCATATCTATCTTCTATCTATCTATCTATCTGTCTCATATCTACCTATCTATCCATCTCATATCTATCTATCTATCCCATATCTATCTATCTATCTATCTATCTATCTATCTATCTATCTATCTATCTATCTCCTATCTATCTATCCCATATCTATCTATCTATCTATCCCATATCTATCTATCTATCTATCTATCTATCTATCTATCTATCTATCTATCTATCTATCTATCTATCTATCCATAGCTATCTATCCATCTCATATCTATCTATCTATCTATCTATCTCCTATCTATCTATCTATCTATCTATCTATCTATCTATCTATCTATCTATCTATCTATCTATCTATCCATCTCATTGATAAATCAGGGGTTAGTACAGAGATCTCTCCCATCATCTATTATACCCAGGACTGTAACAAGGGGAGTGCTAATAAATATGTATAATATATCAGGAGTCAATACGGAGATCTCTACCATCATCTATTATACCCAGGACTGTAACACGGGGGCGTTCTAATACTATGTATAATATATCAGAGGTCAGTACAGAGATCTCTCCCATCATCTATTATACCCAGGACTGTAACAAGGGGGCACTCTAATAACTATGTATAGATATATCAGGGGTCTGTACAGAGATCTCCCCCATCATCTATTATACCTAGGACTGTAACAAGGAGGCGCTCTAATAACTATGTATAATATATCAGAGGTCAGTACAGAGATCTCTCCCATCATCTATTATACCCAGGACTGTAACAAGCGGGCACTCTAATAACTATGTATAGATATATCAGGGGTCAATACAGAGATCTCTCCCATTATGTATTATACCCAAGACTGTAACAAGGGGGCGCTCTAGTAACTATGTATAATATATCAGGGGTCAGTACAGAGATCTCTCCCATCATCTATTATACCCAGGACTGTAACAAGGGGGCGCTCTAATAACTATGTATAGATATATCAGGGGTCAATACAGAGATCTCCCCCATCATCTATTATACCCAGGAGTGTAACAAGGGGGCGCTCTAATAACTATGTATAAATATATCAGGGGTCAGTGCAGAGATCTCTCCTATCATCTATTATACCCAGGACTGTAACAAGGGGCCGCTCTAATAACTATGTATAGATATATCAGGGGTGAATACAGAGATCTCTCCCATCATCTGTTACACCCAAGACTGTAACAAGGAGGTGCTCTAATAACTATGTATAGACATATCAGGGGGCAGCACAGAGATCTCTCCCATTATCTATTATACCCAGGAGTGTAACAAGGGGGCGCTCTAATAACTATGTATAGATATATCCGGGGTCAGTACAGAGATCTCTCGCATCATCTATTATGCCCAGGACTGTAACAAGGGGGCGCTCTAATAACTATATATAGATATGTCAGGGGTCAGTACAGAGATCTCTCCCATCATCTATTATACCCAGGACTGTAACAAGGAGGCGCTCTAGTAACTATGTATAAATATATCAGTGGTCAGTACAGAGATCTCTACCATCATCTATTATACCCAGGACTGTAACAAGGGGGCGCTCTAATAGCTATATATATATATATATATATATATAAATATATATATATATATATATATATATATATATATATATATATATATATATATATATATATATATAAAAGGCGGCAGCTCAGAGATCTCTCCCATCATCTATTATACCCAGGACTGTAACAAGGGGGTGCTCTAATAACTATGTATAAATATATCAGGGGTCAGTACAGAGATCTCTCCCATCCTCTATTATACCTATTACTCTAACAAGGGGGCGCTCTAATAACTATTTATAGATATATCAGGGGTCAGTACAGAGATCTCTCCCATCATCTATTATACTCAGGACTGTAACAAGGGGGCGCTCTAATAGCTATGTATAGATATATCAGGGGTCAGTACAGAGATCTCTCTATTCATCCATTATACCCAGGACTGTAACAAGAGGGCGCTCTAATAACTATGTATAATATATCCGAGGTCAGTACAGAGATCTCTCCCATCATCTATTATTCCCAGGACTGTAACAAGGGGGCGCTCTAATAACTATGTATATCAGGGGTCAGTACAGAGATCTCTCCATTCATCTATTATACCCAGGACTGTAACAAGAGGGCGCTCTAATAACTATGTATAATATATTCAAGGTCAGTACAGAGATCTCTCACATCCTCTATTTATACCCAGGGATGTGACTGTAACAAGGGGGCGCTCTAATAACTAGAGGAAAGAAGGCTTCCACATAACATAGACTTAATTCCTTTGTATCCACAAAAAATAGACTTTTCTGATGTGAGTGTGTGCTGGAATGTTTTGTCATCATATTGAAGTGTCACTCTGGTGAAAACACATTTTTCCATGCCTGCTCCTCTCACCTTATTGCCTGTCACACTCAATAGGTCTCTTTTGTGTATTGCAGACAATTCCCTGCAGCACAGCCGCCTATCTGATGCTTATCAAGCACCATCTTGAGGCTGAGATGTTTTACTTTCAGTTTCACATCAATCCTATGATGCATCAGCACAGCATTAGATGAGGCTGTACCATTTGTGCCTGCTGGGGGGACAATTAATTCTCACTAACTTCTATAGTCACCGAAGGAAGCTACAGACCATTACAGTCAAGAGGATAATCTGTGATCTCCTCTACTATATCTGTGTGACAGCAACTGCATGTTTATCATCGGTAATTGTGACAGTAGTGTCTGTGTCCTCCTCCGGGCAGTTTCAGTGGTAGGCGCATGCAAAGCACCATATAGACTGAGAAAATGAATATATAACCCCAAGCAGATCTGAGCTGGCCAGAACTGAGATCACATGACCATCTGATAAGAAAGAGGCCAGGAGTTTCAGACAGAAAGAAATAACCAACTGAGGTAACATAAGGCGACTTATATATACGAGGGGGGGGTGGTAGCTAGTTCACCAATTAAAAAAATCACCAAAGTGCCCCTTTAAGGGAAAATGGTAGAATATTCTGGCCGTTACAATAGAGGATATTTATAACAATGCTGACCGCTTTCCCAGCGCTGCGAGTGTAAAGTGTACCGAAGAATTAACAAAGTAAAGTATTGTAAAGTATTGTAGTCTCACAGAACATTTCTGCTGACTAGAAAACTGGAGCCAAACCAACGTGAGAAAACCAACAGGATTTATCAAAAGAAACAAGTCCGATTGCTCTTAATTGGATTTTTTTCTCTTTTTGATAAATCTGATGCTGTTTTGGCACCCACTTTTTCCGTTCATACAGCTGAGGTGTTGTGATAAATACAACTTCAATTAGTTTAGTCCTGAAGCCCCGGCTACGCGAACATTGATAAGATGGCCTGAACTTCGCATAATAATGAGTTTAATGTGTTCAGCTGACATTGGGAGAAGAATATTAGCAATGCCAGAAAGGCAGAGAAAATGCAGAAATGGGTTTCAAATTAGAAGTTTTTAAACTTTTTTTCTTTAGCTGCTTGATAATTAGGTTCAGATTTTATGGAAAGGCCACAGGGAATTAAGGAAAAACTGACATTCAGCTCACCTTGTACATTTAGGCTTCCATCATACCATTTTTTTACAGTTTTAATAAAATCCATTAATTTTATCCTTTTTTATAAGAGTTTTTGGTGGCTTTTTTTGGTCATGTGTCCTTTCCTTTTTTTTTGTAAAGAGAAGTCTAAGGAAAAGCACCTGAAAACAACTCTATATCTGGAGTATCCAACACTTTCAAAAACCAAAATGAATAAATGCAATGGACACAAAAATTTTCCTAAAAAGATTTTTAAAAAATGTGATTCCTAACTGCCTGTTCTCTTTCAGTTAACATATCTGGCAAAAACTTCCCCTTGTGTGAAATCACCCCGAGGGCTTAAACAGATGAGCCTGAGAGCAGGATCTATTGATTGCAATGGAAATATTTGTTGACTGCGATGTGAGGGTACGCCCAAAGATAGGGCATGCCGAATTTTTTTTCTTGGGTTCATGTGACCGCTTTCATTGGAAAGCATTGGTTCAAATAGAGCTTATTTTTAAGTGCACCTATTAATGCGCCTAAGAAGGATGAAAGGGTAAAAACAACATGTAAATACATGTTTTGGACAGTTTTGCAGTATTCATGGTGCAGTAAAAATGACACGTCAACTCCATTCTAATGTTTTAATACTTTTAAAAAATTGAAAAATCCTTTAGGGCTTGGTCAGATGAGTGTGTTTTACACGCTGCTCAAGCATTGTGTGAACCGCGCTTCTATAGCAACTGACAGGTTGCCATGGAAGCGCTTACAAGGACACTTTTTAGAAGCACAGAATCTGCACCTCTAAAAAAGAACAGACAGCGAGTGCCGACTCGCCTGTCAGCTGTGGAGGGTGCTTACCATAGGCTCCTATGGGAGCCATGGAAGCAGGCTGCCCACACCACGGACATGTGACCGGGCTGCTCCGCGGAGGTAGAGACAGCCTGGTTACGTAATCTTTTCCTGCATGCCAAGAAGTGGCAGTGAGTAAACCACGCTCATGAATACGCTCGTTTAAAAATCGGCTCCATTAGAACAAATGCTTTTCAATGAAAGCGGTCAGATGTCCGTTTTTTAGGAGCGCAAAAAAATCGCACCTGCAAAAGATAGGACAAGTGAGTGCAAATGCACCTGGTCATGCAAATTCTTCTACACGCGATGTGCATTTTTTGTAGGGCTCGTATACATGGATACTAGAATACTTTATGCCAGTTTCTTGCATATATAATAAATACATCTATTGGTTTGGGGTGGCCACGCCCCCTCTTTAAAAAAAAAGCGGCAGTGGTGGTGTAGAAGTGAGAAAAGTCACGAAACATATTGTTGTCCTAAAGGCCTCCCTCATACAGGCGTTTTTTACAGCCTTTTATGCTGCGTTTTCAGCGCTGCGCTAAACGCGGTACAATGCTGCCATTCATTTCCTTGTAGCTTCTCAGACAAGAGTTAAAATGCAGCTGCATTTTTCAAGCGCTGTCTGTTCTATTTTTGGGTGTTTCAGCACTTTTAAATGCTGTGCGTCGCCCATTGAAACGAATGGTCTGCGTTTTTAGCGCTGCTGAAAATGCGGCACAACTTGGTACAATACCTGTGATTGGTAATCAACCGCTGACTCTGATTGGCTGAGCCGTGGCGCTCGAGAACCAATCAGAGCAATCTCTGGCTGGAGGCGGGGTTTTCAATCCTCTCTACCAGCAAGAGATGCTCTGTGGGCACTGACAACTGCACGAAAGCCTGCAGGAGCGCTGGAGAGCAGCAGGAGGCACCCAGACGGTGCCTCCTAGGTGAGTATAAGACATCCCTTGAAAATAAGACTCCATGCCTCTTTTGAGGCAAAAATGAATATGACAGGGTCATATTTCCGAGAAAGTTATGGCATTCAGCTTCCTTGGCCGTGTTTTCAGCTGTGCTGAAAACGCAGCTAAAACGCTGTCAAAAACGCATGACAACTGTGACCCTCTTGTACTCTTTCAGTGAGTTTGCCATCACCACGTCCTCAGGCAGAGAGTTCCATAGTCTCACTTCTCTTACAGTAAAGAACCAACTTCTATGTTGTTGCCAGAAAGACCCTCTAGCACACTATGGACTCATTTTCAGCTTACTGCTGGCCGCCAGGATTGCAGCCGCCATCTTGGTCCTACACGGTGATATCAGGTGCATATGGACTGAGTGCTGTGGCTGTTACTTCGGCCCTGGAGCCTTTAATCTGCACTTCTCTGTCTGCTTCTCCCACTGATCCTCTCCTCCGGTTCAGCGCTGCTTTCTGGGGCTAAGACTGTGAGGCGGCTTGTACATCCCAGCAGGTCCTCACTACCAAACTTCATGTCCTCATCCTGTGAGCCCGCTGCACGGATCGGAGAGGACGTTGTGTCATCCTGCTGTTTAGCCATTAGGGAGTCGGGAAGGAATTTTTCCCCCAAAAGGGCTAATTGGCTCCAGCCTCTTGGGGTTTTTTGCCTTCCTCTGGATCAACAACACAGGAGGATAAACAGGCTGAACTAGATGGACATTGTCCCTATTCGGCCTTACATACTATGTTACTAAGTGTCTGTTGGGGGACTCGTGCCCCAATTTTTCTGGACTGGCACCTTGCTCTGGTCCATCTGTTCTTCCTCCCTCACTTTGTAATATATCCTTTAAAATACAGTCTTTGGCCTTAGTCAGACGGGCGTTTTTTCACGCGATTTGCGGATCGCATGACGGATGCACATGCGCAAATCGCGTGACCGGGGGCGAAAAATCGGGGGGAAAATCTGCACTTAGCCACGTTAATCGTCGCAGCAAAATGCCCGTCTGACCGGAGTAAAATCGACGTGTGCATCAAAATGCACATGAAACTAAGCCTCCGTATTACGAGCACCTTGTCAGCCTTTGCCATTTCATTCAAGTTCTCACATCCTAGAAGACTATGCACTCGGCAGATGACGGTAGTACAGCGCGGCGTGCTCGCCAGCGAAAAAACGCAGCTAGCTGCAGTAAATGATTTTGGTGCGCACATTAAGGCGCGATCTGCGATTCGTCGTGTCCTATGATTTATCGCATATCCGCATAAAAAGCGGACATGTGACCGATACCATAGCGAACCATTGGTTCTATATATGCGCGAATGCGCAAATCGCGCGAAAAAACGCCCGTCTGACTAAGGCCTTACAATTTCAAATGCCCCTTTGAAGACAAACATAATGCTGATGTGCACCTTGGTGAAAAAGAGTTTCTCCTCCCAGCCCTAGGTGTAGAGAGCGCCCCCTGGTTGCATTTATCATTCAAAAATTTATGTTGGTGATTTTAGAAAAAATCTGAGCAAGTAAATGGCAGTGACCAAGGGCAGACATTAATACAGATACAGCCCATGTGTGGGCTATGTGGCCCTTGGAGGAAGAGGGGTGCAGCCTCTAAGGGGATGGAGAACTGCTTGAAGGGCCATACCTTCTGAAAACATGTCATCATAATGGGGCGGCACTTGAACTTTGCTTTGAGCTTCCTTGTTTTACTACAACACTCTATACAATAGTGAGTTGTGAAACTATAATTAGATAATTCCCATAGGATCTGCTAGCCGGAGCGTCAAGGAGTCGGACGTCTTGAGATTCACTTGGGTAATTTCCACTCATTATTTTTGCTGGTTAGAATATTCTTTCAATTAAAGATCAAATTCCGATAAGCAGATGTTAATATCAGTGTTATGTTATCAACCTGCTCCCTGGATCTCCGGAGCACAACTCCGGAGACACTTAGCCCCCCACTGTGATCAATGCTCTCCATATTCTTCCCTATATGTAGTTCATCCCTAATTGGATAATTATTTCCTATACGCATCACTCAAAGACATCAGTCTGACTATTGTGAAGGAAGCAAGATGGGACACTACGATATTCATGGCAGATGAGAGGGTGAAGCAATTTGTATAATTTCCTTTGAAAACTTGCAATTATTTCTTTTGGTGAGCTAATAAAAGTATCAGCTGTAAATCACTTTGTGTTACCAATTCACAAATGTTTCATCCTCACAAGCTTTCTATCCCCGACTAGGAATACCCGCTGAGTCAATGGTGTTTAATATGCTTTGAAGTTGGCAAGTACACCAAATCCTAGTTTAGGTGAGTTATATAATAAGTAAAACCAAAGGAGGGGGAGGGGACGAGTCAGAAGCCGTAGAGCAACGGAAGCGCTAAGAGGATAGAAGAAAATGCTGCAGAATAGGGAAACTTGCAATTAAGACTTTGCAAGAATAAAGTGAGAGCAAAGAATTAAATACTGCTGAGGAGGATGAGCTGGGATGAGGAATTAGCAGGCGAGGATCATGAGAGAGAACGAATGATGACTTCTTAGGAAGATGGTGTGTAGAGGGTGAACTCAAATTGCAATGGCTACCAAATAAATAAGTTGGAATGCTAACTTCATAGTAAAAGGAGAACTTAAAGTGGGTGTCTGCCACCTGGGACTGCCACCAATCAGCTGTTCTCTGGGCCAATGTGCTTGTAGACTGATCTGATTTCTGCAGGAAGCAGACAGCTCAGTTCTCACTGCAGTGGCCAGGCTTGGTATTACATGCAATGATTCCATTGAAATAATGGGAACTTTACCTGTAGTACCAGGCCTTGCCACTGCAGTGGGAACGGAGCTGTCTGCTTCCTGCAGAAATCAGATCAGTGCATGAGTACAAGCGTCTGATAAAAAGCTGATCTACAAGGATCTCGGACCCATGCCAATCTACTATTGATGGCTTGTCCTAAGAAAAGACTATCCAATAGTTTACAACTAGACAACCACTTAAAGATAGCTTAGCCATTAAAAGCTATCAACTACCGAAGGCTCTCAAGTTTTTTTCTTTTCCATTACAGACTGAGATGGTATATATATGCGAGAATCAGCCCATAAACCACTGAGGCCTCTTTCACACGAGTGTCATTTCTTGGCAAAGTGAGCTGCGCAAAAAAATCGCAACTATCTCTGCTGAAGCTCGGATGACCAAAGAATGCCCATGGCCAAGTTACGGCTATTACTTGCAATTTTTCCGGCCATTCACACGTCTGTCTGTAGGAAAAAAAAAAAGCTGCAGCCCGGAAATCCCTCGGTTGGCAGAACTAGTTTAATGACTTTTAAATGCCTTAACTAGGGGCACCTGTCAGTGTCTGGCCGTGCTCGCCGCTCCTAAACTCCCTCCCTTTTTCTGATGGTTCCCATAGGCTCCCATAGGAGTCTATGGAACCTCCTGCATGGTTCCGTCCAATGATAGGACCAGGCCTATGTGCCTATGTGCTATATATTTCGGTCCAATTTTTTTGCGTGTCAAAACATCGTTCATCTTAATGGAGGGTCGCTGATTTCGGGCCCCACCCCCCTCTCCCTACCCCGCCCCAACCCCCTTTCTCCTATACATCGTTCCCTCTACATGAACAATACAGGATTGTGGTAAAATGGAGTATAATTAATAACCTATTGTGAAACCGTTTTAAACCAGAATGTTGTGAAATCATTTAGAAGCAAACTGTCGTCTTTGATATTTTGTAATTGAAACTGAAGATGAAAGATTTCCTTATACTAAAGTACGAACACGAAAACACAAGATTCTCATTTTGACTGCAATGTAAAATGAAAAATTTTCAATTAAAAGTATTTAATTAAAAAATAATCGTTCATCTGCATGAATCCACAGGAAGCCATGGGTTCTGATGGTCGCGATTCTTTTGCGCGGCTCGCTTTGCTGTGGAATGACGCTCGTGTGAAAGAGGCCTTAAGCATATTGAACAGAACCAGCATGACTGATGGGAGCTAAGTGGCTGATGTCTTCCACACCTTGCGTGGGCCGTGTCCGGTATTGTGGCTCAGCGTTGTTGAAGTATATAGGGTTTGCTGCGATAACAGGCGAGGCAATGTTTTTGGAAAAAAAAAAAAAACAGCCATGCTTTTTTACTGTTGGACAAACCTTTTAAGCGTCTAGCCGGCAAAGGAGGAAATCGAATTATTAACCTGGATGAGCAAGAACTGTGAGTCAGCCCGAAATTGAAAAGCATTTGAGTTACCAAAGGTATCAAACAGGAGCTCTACAAACAGAGAGAGAACAGATCCTTGAGAGTGGAGATCAAGAAAGCAGGAAAGGAAAGCAGAAAGCCGAAGGCTACAAAGATACATTTGGTAGTCAGAAACTGGTGGCACTTTGCTAAAGTTGCACTATTCTCAGCTACTGTAAATGAGTCCCGAGATCTAGTTTGAGTTTTCAAGCCTTTTACACTAAACCACAATACTATTATGATAAAGCGCCCTTTGTAGAAGTCTTCTAGCTTTAGATATACAGTACTGTGTGTGCCCCGAGCTAACTGACATTCTTTATCTTAGATTGACAAGCAATATCTTGCCTTCTGGCAAAGTGACCATCGTGGAGATTCTTTCTGGGCTTCTACTTAAGTCTTTTACTATCTTGTTGGTCATATTTATGTAGGAAAGAGCAGAGAACAATAACCTACAGCAGTGATCCCCAACCAGTGGTTTCCCGCATGTGGCTCGCTTCCCCTGGCTGTGTGGCTCATCATGGGAGTCCTGCATTATGACCATGTGTACTGGCAACTGACATGATGGAAAACACATCCTGACCACCAGATACTGCCAATTTGGATAACATAATAGTAGTACCGGTTTCACACTGAAACGTTTAGCAGAAAATATTCACAATTCCAAAGTTTCTTGTTTCTCCACATTTACACCGGGGCTACATATAGACTTTGGGTGCAACCAACATCATTTGGCCAAAGATTGCATTATAAAAAAAAATCATCCCCACGGGAAGTCCCTTCATCACTGAACACTGCCACAGCAGCGGCAGAGGATCACGATCTTCTCCCATTGCTTTCAATGGGGCCGGCGCTGCTGCTACCCCATTGAAAGCAATAGGATGAAGGGATTCCCCGTGGTGATTCGAGGCTGTTTTCACACAAGAACGCCTCGCCTCCAGAAGTTTTTAGAAAGTTTGCAAGAGTGATATTGGGCCATAAATCACTCCCGATATCGCCCTCACCAGTGTGGAGGAGCCCTAACTGCTGCATTGCGTCATACTGTAAATGAATATGGCTACTTTGCAATTCGCCAGTTGCCGCAACCTGACAATTACAAGAAATGCCACGTCTTTGTGTTGTGCCCAAATTTGCCATGTAACCATAGCCTAAAGTGTCTCTTCTCCATTTTTGAGTTAAATGTGTCTGTTGACCATCGCTCAGTGCGTCTCATGAGGTGCAAAGGCTTAGGGACAGGAATGCCGACTGGCACTATGAAAAAAAGGTTTGTTACCGTGATAGCCAGTAGAGCAAAGTGTGATTGTTCTAGTAGTGCCGATTGGCACTACTTCCCACCGTAGAAGCTGTAAACAATCCATAGTGAATTTCTCAATTGGTTCCCCCATCCAAGGTGGACATCCAAACTGGAGAGCACACTGGTCTTGGCCCAGAGACCCAATTGGTCCCAGTCTATGAATCACAGCATATAAAGAAAATAAAATGTATACCAGCGCTCAGGGATGTAGCCAATCACAACAATGGTCAAACAGGCCGAAGAGAGAAACGTCTCACTTGCTTGGTGTCTTTGTAGGGAGGGGAGTGATAGTTCACTGATCCCCTCCAAATCCAAGATCGTTCTTCAAGTATCTATTCCAATCCCGAGATTGAACATGTGATCAACACTTTCTTAGGGTGCAGAAGCCTGGACTTTATTCAGATTGTCATGCTTTTCTCAGGACTTCAGCAATAGATTCCCTTCTTTTTCAAATGCTTATCTGAAAAGTGATCTTGGATTTGTGTGTGTGTGGGGGGGGGGGAACGTACAGTGAAACGTGCATTGGGGGCAGCGGACTTCAGGTTTATCATATATGCTGCTATTGTAGTTTTTGGCTATTTGATATAATATAATGCCTGTTTTTGGCTATTTGTGCTAACTAGAGATGAGCGAGCACCAAAATGCTCGGGTGCTCGTTACTCGGGACGAACTTTTCGCGATGCTCGAGGGTTCGTTTCGAGTAACGAACCCCATTGAAGTCAATGGGCGACCCGAGCATTTTTGTATATCGCTGATGCTCGCTAAGGTTTTCGTTTGTGAAAATCTGGGCAATTCAAGAAAGTGATGGGAACGACACAGAAACGGATAGGGCAGGCGAAGGGCTACATGTTGGGCTGCATCTCACGTTCCCAGGTCCCACTATTAAGCCACAATAGCGGCAAGAGTGCCCCCCCCCCCCGCACTGTCAGCGTAAAGATCGTTCTCCTCTGCCACAGCAGTAACAGCTGTGGCAGAGAAGAACGATGTTTGCCCATTGAATTCAATGGAGCCGGCAATACAGCAGGTTCCACTGAAAGCAATGGGCTGCCGGTAATCGCGGGATGAATTGTTGGGAAGGGGTTAAATATATAAGCCCTTCCCTGCAATTCATCCAGAAATGTGTTACAATAAAAATATATACCGGCGTATAAGGCGACAGGGCGTATAAGACGACCCCCAACTGTCACCTTATACGCCGGCAATACAGTGGAGCAAAGAATAAAAATCATTACTCACTTCTCCTGACGTTCTGCGCCGCTGCTGCAGGCTGTCGCTCCCTCCTGGTCCCTGGCAGAGCATTGCTTTCTGGACACAGGGCTTGAAATCCCCGCCTCCAGAAACACACGTGCCTTCAGCCAATCACAGCCATTCAATGACATCATTGTCATTGGCTGTGATTGGCTGAAGGCACGTGTGTTTCTGGAGGCGGGGATTTAAAGCCCTTCGTAGAGAAAGCAATGCTCTGCCGGGAACATGGAGGGAGCGACAGCCTGCAGCAGCGGCACAGAACGCCAGGATAAGTGAGTAATGATTTTTATTCTTTGCTCCACTGTATTGCCGGCGTATAAGGTGACAGTTGGGGGGTCGTCTTATACGCCCCGTCGCCTTATACGCCGGTATATATTTTTATTGTAACACATTTCTGGATGAATTGCAGGGAAGGCCTTATATATTTAAGCCCTTCCCGACAATTCATCCCGCGATCGCCGGCAGCCCATTGCTTTCAGTGGAACCTGCTGTATTGCCGGCTCCATTGAATTCAATGGGCAAACATCGTTCTTCTCTGCTACAGCTGTTACAGCTGTGGCAGAGAAGAATGATTTGTCTTCTATATGTTCTCAATGGGGTCGGCGCTGCTGCCGCCGGCCCCATTGAGCGCATATAGAGAAGGGCAGATTTTAATACTCGGGTGACACCTAATCTCGCCAGCCACTCACTGCAGGGAGGTGGTATAGGGCTTGAACGTTGCAGGGGGAAGTTGTAATGCCTTCCCTGTCTTTCTATTGGCCAGAAAAGCGCGCAAATTTCTCAGGGAAGAAAATGAAAGTAACCCGAACATCGCGTGGTGCTCGTCTCGAACACCCTAATACTCTAACGAGTATCAAGCTCGGACGAGTATGCTCGCTCATCTCTAGTGCTAACCTTTATAGGACGCATTGTCTTCTCTCTAAGTACTGTTGGCTTTACTATTGTTATTAGTATGGGAGGTTTTTTTCTAATTCCCACGTGTCTTTTGGTAGCCATCCATCTGTTTTTTGCACTTCGTTCCTGTATGCAGAACTTTAATCTGCTGTTTATTATGGCTTTATGCCTATTTTTAAAATAGCTTGTTAATAAAGATTGTCTTAATATTTCCTAATGATCGGCTGGGCTGTGATTCCTGTTTGGTGTAGTGTGTCTTTTGTTTCACCATTGGTCTAATTATATGTCTCCCCCCAATAAGTTAGAATTCACTCTCCTAGGCCTGTTTGACCATCGTTGTGATTGGTTACACCCCTGAGTGCTGCTTATATTTCTTCCCCTTATATGCTGTATTGGTCCTTTTATGCAGGCCGATTATTGGGCCCAAGCATTTCCCAAGACGCTTGTTCTTCTGACCATCAGGCTGTATAAAGGGACAAGCAATAAGCCGATGATGGAGCAAACGCTTGTTCACCAGCTGATCGGCTCGTTTATGGAAGCATAAAAATACACGCTGCTCGGCGGTTCAACTCCCCATGGGAACGGAGAGATGGACAACTGGCCCATAAGTCAATTCTCGGTTAGTGCAAAAAAAAAAGTATGAAACGAGGGCCAATCGGCGTGTATTGATTGGTCCTGTAGGAAAACCGCTACAGGGACTTATGGGAACTCAACGAGAAAACACTATTTGGGTGAAACTTCAGAGTTTCTAATAATTACATAAATAAGACGTTCTTTAATAAATAATTAATTCTGGTCTTTAATCAGCGAGGAACAAAGTAATCTTGTTGTTCTCCAGCAAAACACAGTTTAGTATCTTTAAGACGAGCAAAACACTAATTAAACAAAAAACTTGCTCTGATCTTGAGGCGTCTCTGAAGCGACTCTTATTGAAGCACAATATTAATAATTAGTTTGCATAAAATGAAGAAACTTCTTGTGAATCCATATTTCATGTCCTGCTCATCTATAATGATATTCCCCTTCCTACTGGCCAGAATCTGTTGTCAGATATGTTCCTCACCTTGGTATTTTATTACAGATGACCTATGCAAGATTAAATGTCAGCATGAAATGGCATCCGAAGACTTGTCTCATCAATCTCCTACAATAATGCTACAATAAACACAATTAGAAATCATCTTATCAAAGCAATCTGGGATTTGCATATAAAAATTTATGATGGATTGGGAAACAATACAGTCAATGAGAACTTTCACCTTTCTACCACAGGGACATTCACTTAAGGTTATAGGAATGAAGCCTATTATCTCATCAAGAATGACGGCTTCTCTCAAGAAATGTAGCAAAATTTAATGTATGGATTCGTTGGCAGACTTTTTACTATGTATCAGTGTAAGATTGGCCACACCTCTAAGGAGGAGACTGAGACATTGTAGAAGTACCTTCACACGGGACAACTGTCAGGCACATAAGCGCCAAAGAGTCATCCCACGGACAATAGTCAATGGAGGACAAGTGCGCCAGAGATCTTTTCTGACTGCTCGCTTCCTCATTTTACTGTGAACAGGCAGTCGTTCAAAGATGAATAACTGCCTGCTTACATGGGCCGATAATTGCTTTGGTTTTAGGTGAGCTAAAAGCCAAGCAACTGCAGCAAGCAAGCGAGTTTACGCTCACTGCCTTGTCAGTGGCTGTGTGTACACGAGCCATGACCGAAATTGCTATTTCCAGTGATTGGACAATAATCGCCCCCATGTAGACGTAAACTTTAAGGCTTCTGTCTGCATGGACCACGCTATTCTATCTAGCCACAATGCAGAATAAAATGGATGGGTGCTAAAGGAGGCGCACCCAAAAAGGTTGTCTGCAACCGTTGCAGTGGTTTAAGCCAATGTTGGTGGAAAACAGTGCTGCCAACCTGGGTGATCGCTACACTAATGGTGAACGAGCGAGATGGGTCATAGAACTGGTAAAAGCAAGAGAGCCATGATGCGGGGCACATATTTGGTGATATAGGGACAGATGACCGGGCACAACTAAGCTTAGGTCAGTAGCCACAGTTGTAAATAGTCCACTACTAACTGATGAAGGGGTTTGCAGCAAAACAGGTTATATTCACTCATTTTAAAAACTAGACATCACATTCATGCCTCGACCCTGTAATTTGTCTCTATGTCACCAAATATGTCACCATACCTTCCTTGGTTTCTTGTTTTTGCTTTTTCTAGGAATTGAATGTAAACCTAAAATTGAGACCAAAGCCTGCAGTTTACTAAAAGCAGCTTATGTCGCTGTCTACGGTTCCACCTGGACACCATTTTCCACCATCTAGATGGAATCCTGGAACAGAAACGAAGATTATGTGAATGTAGCCTAAGAGAAAACTAGTGCTGAGCAAACTTTTCAAAATTTGGTTTGGCTGGTTCGCTGAACTTCAGCACAAAGTTCACTTCAGTCCAAATTAATGGGAACTGAACCAGAACTTCACCAATACCCTTAAAACGGGGTGTATAAAACTGTCTTTTCCTAAAATACAGCTCAGTGGTTAGCACTGTTGTCCTGCAGCACTGGGGTTCTAGGTTCAAATCTGACCAAATGGACAGTATCTCCATGGATATTTCTGTGGGTTTCTACAAACATTCATACAAACTCCATGCAGATATTGTCCGTGGTCAGATTTGAACCTAGGACCCACTGCTGGGGAGAGAGGAGGAGTTTTATAGTGGGTTTGACCGAGATGAACCACCTGAGGTTCGGTTTCTTGCCAAATCTCGGCAGCGGAGTGTGTGGATCTAGTGGAAGGCAATGGCCTGTCCACTTATGAACTGTCAGAGAGGTCAGGGCCGCCTGCTATAGGACGGGGGTATAAACTGGGTAGGAAGCAACACGGGAAGTGGTTGATCTAGAGCTTCCTGATTGAGATCACAAGAAGGATGACAGCATCAGATACTGTAGGTTACCAACGGCATCACTTATATCCACATCAGTGGTGGGACTGAGAAGGATGACAGTAGCAACAGCCGAGTATTTTGATTTTTTTTTAGGAGAAAGTGATCAATTCAAACACTAAGGCAGAACTACCTTTTGGGCTATGTACAAAATATGGACCAGTAAATAGAATGCGGATGGAGCAGGATCCCCAAGGAGAACTGCAGGATTTTAATGGTTTTTTGTATGAATATGGACTTAATCCCTTAAGAAATATCTATTCACCTGAGGGCTGGGGTGCCCCAAGCCTTTAAGCTGCCCGAGGCGAAGTGTGAAAACAACACTCATTTTACAGGCTTAGAACATGCCAATATACAAGATACCCAACACATAACCGAACCATTGAGAGTTTTATCAAGTAACAGAGTAATAGTGACCCCAGTAATGGCCCTAAAAGTAAGTAGCAGTACCCCCATAAGTGGCGTAAGTAGGATTAGTGTCCCCCTTAGTGACCACAATAGTAACAGTGCTCCCATTTGTGGCCACAGTAGTAATATTATCCCCCTTAGTGGCCACAGTAGTAATAGTGCTCCCATTAGTGGCCCCAATAGTAATAGTATTCCCCTTAGTGGCGTCAGTAGTAACAGTGTCCCCCTTAGTGGCCACAGTTGTAAAAGTGTCCCCCTTAGTGGTGTCAGTAGCAATAGTGTCCCTCTTTGAGGCGTCAGTAGTAACAGTGTCCCCCCTAGTAGGCCCAGTAGTAACAGTTTCCCTCTTAGTGGCCCCAGTAGTAAAAGTGTCCCCCTTAGTGGCCCCAGTAGTAAAAGTGCCCCCCTTAGTGGCCCCAGTAGTAACAGTGCCTCCCTTAGTGGCCCCAGTGGTAAAAGCGTTCCCCTTAGTGGCCCCAGTAGTAACAGTGTCCCCCTTAGTGGCCCCAGTAGTAAAAGTGCCCCCCTTAGTGGCCCCAGTAGTAACAGTGCCTCCCTTAGTGGCCCCAGTAGTAAAACTGCCCCCCTTAGTGGCCCCAGTAGTAACAGTGTCTCCCTTAGTGGCCCCAGTGGTAAAAGTGTTCCCCTTAGTGAACCTCCAGCTGGGAAGCAACCCAACAAGCATTTCACTCGGTCTGTAGCTCTAGTCAGGTGGCTGCCTCTGTAATCAGTCTGTGACCCTTAACCTCTCCACCCGGAGGAATGCAAACACTGAGAGGAGGGGGAGAACAGACTAATCACAGCAGCGGCGTCCGGACCTGAGCTGCACACTTAGTTAATTGCTCGTTGGCTTGCTGCTTGGCCGCACTGGTAATTATTTTTTACTGACCATTACTAGAACAGTCTTAGGTCGCCTCATGATAGAGGCACCCCTGCTTGAGTGTTGTGCTCACCAGCAGAGGGCCTCCTGCTGCAGAATCACAGTAATATTAAACAAGTGATAAGTGAAATTGACCAAATGCCTAAAGAGGAGTGATGGGGAGTCTGATAGACACCAGGCTTACCGGTTCATAAATGCAGGGTTTTTGTGAGGCAGAACTATCTGGGCGCCCCTCTTATTGCAGCCCCGCATTATCTTACACATCTGCAGTAAATGCGACTCGCAGGGATGGCTGATATTTCTAGTAAATATCCCAATTACTTTAGCAAGCATGAAAACTTGTAGGCAATTGGATTACGGAGCCGGCATGGAAATCTGGTTTAGCCGATCCCAATCACCACATTTTACAGAGCAGTTAAACAGTTCTGCTACCTATAGGTATGAAATCCCCGTTATCTCTGACGCTAGACATTAAATTGTTACTACGATCCAGACAAACCCAAGGCGCCGCGCACAAACACACGGGGATTTTCTCCCACTGAACGGCTTTTATTTTCTGTGACACTCTGTTGCTGAAATCTCTGCTATAGCTGTGAATGTAATTATTTTCTGTCGGACAGATCGCGCCCGCTGCGTCTACCATTGTCACCGCAGAACCGCGAGCAGCTTTTATAATTTCGGAGAATTCTATGGATGCAGGAAATTAGTTTTAGCGGCAGGGCAGATCTGCCCAATCACATGCTTTACTGTTCATGCCCAAGCCTTAAGTTTTAGGGAGGAGGCCCCTTATATCCTTCAAGAAGAGCGAGGCCAGAACTGATGGATAATAGATCATCATCAAGGGGGGGGGGGGGGTACAGTGAGGATTATATTTAGTTTTCTCCTAGAATTATTAATAATGGTAGAAATAACATTTATAATAACTACTGTAATCTGGACAATATCGCCTGACAGTACAGTAGCTTTACTTTTTATCTCACTGAGGGCTCACACCCACCTGTGTTCTTTTAATGCTGTGATATCGCTGCGGTTTTTTTCACACGATTGTCAATGGGACTTTCTAATGTTAAAAACGCAAGTTTGTGATTTGTGATTTTTGTGCGATGAGTTTTTAATAGAGATGAGCGAACGTACTCGTCCGAGCTTGATATTCGTGCGAATATTAGCGTGTTCGGGATGCTCGTTACTCGTAACGAGTACCACGCGGTGTTCCGGTTACTTTCAGTTTCCTCTCTGAGACGTTAGCGCGCTTTTCTGGCCAATAGAAAGACAGGGAAGGCATTACAACTTCCCCCTGCGACGTTCAAGCCCTATACCACCCCCCTGCTGTGAGTGGCTGGCGAGATCAGGTGTCACCCGAGTATAAAAATCGGCCCCTCCCGCGGCTCGCCACACATGCCTTGTGACTTAGCTGAGGGAAAGTACTATCGTGCTGGAGCTGCTGTAGGGAGAGCGTTAGGAGTCAGTGTAGGCTTCAAGAACCCCAAAGGTCCTTCTCAGGGCCACATCTACCTGTGTGCAGGCTGCTGCTAGCAGTGTTTTTTTTTTTTTTCTCAAAATCGGCAGTGCAGAGCATTGCACCCGGCATTAGGGACAGAAGTGGTGCATAGGCAGGGAGAGTGTTAGGAGTGAGTGTAGCCTTCAAGAACCTCAATGGTCCTTTCTAGGGCCAAATTTAACCGTGTGCAGTACTGTGCTGGCTGCTGTTAGCAGTGTTGCATTTTTTTTTCTTTCTAAAAATCGTCTGTGCAGAGCATTGCACCCTCCATTGATACTACAGGGACAGAATTGTGTAGGCAGGGCCACAACACAGTTATTGTTCATTGAATATACGCAGTGGGGCCTTCCCTTTGCAAAAAAGGAAAAGAAATTATTATATTTGGCCAGCCTGTGTCAGTCCTAAGGTCTCCGTGTACGTGTGTGCTGCGTGGAGAACGTACAAAAATCAGACGCAACCAGCTACGGTTTACTGCAGGCTTGCGCCATTGTCTTTCCTGACTGGCAAATACCTGCTCTGCTAGAGTTAATAACTCTGCTACACTAAAGTTGTGTGACACTTTTTCAGGGCCACACCACAGTTATTAAACGTATTGTTCATTGAATATCCGCAGTGGGTCCTTCCCTTTGCAAAAAAGCGAAAACATTATATTTGGCCTGCAGGTTTGCGCCAATTTATTTCCTGCCTGAAAAATCAAATCACTGGTAATACAGCATGCTGAGGGGTAGGGGTAAGCCTAGAGGACGTGGACGTGGCCGAGGACGCGTAGGCCCAAGTGAGGGTGTGGGCACAGGCCAAGCTCCTGATCCAGGTGTGTCGCAGCCGACTGCTGCGCGATTAGGAGAGAGGCACGTTTCTGGCGTCCCCACATTCATCGCCCAATTAATGGGTCCACGCGGGAGACCTTTATTAGAAAATGAGCAGTGTGAGCAGGTCCTGTCCTGGATGGCAGAAAGTGCTTCGAGCAAGCTATCATCCACCCACAGTTCTGCGCCGTCCACTGCTGCAAATCCGAATCCTCTGTCTGCTGCTCCTCCTTCCTCCCAGCCTCCTCACTCCACTACAATGACACCTGCTCAGGAGCGGGAACACTCCCAGAAACTGTTCTCGGTCCCCTGCTTAGATTGGGCAGCAGTGGTTCCTCTCCCACCAGAGGAGTTTATCGTCACTGATGCCCAACCATTCGAAAGTTCCCGGGGTCCGGGGGAAGAGGCTGGGGACTTCCGCCAACTGTCTCAAGAACTTTCTGTGGGTGAGGAGGACGATGACGATGAGACACAGTTGTCTTGCAGTGAGGTAGTAGTAAGGGCAGTAAGTCCGAGGGAGCAGCGCACAGAGGATTCGGAGGAAGAGCAGCAGGACGATGAGGTGACTGACCCCACCTGGTGTGCAACGCCTACTCAGGACAGGTCTTCAGAGGGGGAGGCAAGGGCATCAGCAGGGCAGGTTGCAAGAGGCAGTGCGGTGGCCAGGGGTAGAGGCAGGGCCAGACCGAATAATCCACCAAGTGTTTCCCAAAGCGCCCCCTCGCGCCATGCCACCCTGCAGAGGCCGAGGTGCTCTAAGGTCTGGCAGTTTTTCACAGAGACGCCTGACGACCGACGAACAGTGGTGTGCAACCTTTGTCGCGCCAAGATCAGCCGGGGAGCCACCACCAACAGCCTCACCACCACCAGCATGCGCAGACATATGATGGCCAAGCACCCCACAAGGTGGGACGAAGGCCGTTCACCGCCTCCGGTTTGCACCGCTGCCTCTCCCCCTGTGCCCCAACCTGCCACTGAGATCCAACCTCCCTCTCAGGACACAGGCACTACCGTCTCCTGGCCTGCACCCACACCCTCACCTCCGCTGTCCTCGGCCCCATCCACCAATGTCTCGCACCGCACAGTCCAGCCGTCGCTAGCGCAAATGTTGGAGCGCAAGCGCAAGTACGTCACCACGCACCCGCACGCTCAATCGTTAACCGTCCACATAGCCAAATTTATCAGCCTTGAGATGCTGCCGTATAGGGTTGTGGAAACGGAGTCCTTCAAAGCTATGATGGCGGCGGCGGCCCCGCGCTACTCAGTTCCCAGTCGCCACTACTTTTCCCGATGTGCCGTCCCAGCCCTGCACGACCACGTCTCCTGCAACATTGTACGCGCCCTCACCAATGCGGTTAGTGGCAAGGTCCACTTAACTACGGAAACGTGGACAAGCACAGGCGGGCAGGGCCACTACATCTCCCTGACGGTACATTGGGTGAATTTAGTGGAGGCTGGGACAGAGTCAGAGCCTGGGACCGCTCACGTCCTACCCACCCCCAGAATTGCGGGCCCCAGCTCAGTGGTGGTATCTGCGGCGGTGTATGCTTCTTCCACTAAAGCACCCTCCTCCTCCTCCTCTTCCTCAACCTCTGTCTCGCAATCTAGATGTGTCAGCAGCAGCAGGACGTCGCCAGCAGTCGGTGTCGCGCGGTGTGGCAGCACAGCGGTGGGCAAGCGTCAGCAGGCCGTGCTGAAACTACTCAGCTTAGGAGATAGGAGGCACACGGCCCACGAATTGCTGCAGGGTCTGACAGAGCAGACCGACCGCTGGCTTGCGCCGCTGAGCCTCCAACCGGGCATGGTCGTGTGTGACAACGGCCGTAACCTGGTGGCGGCTCTGCAGCTCGGCAGCCTCACGCACGTGCCATGCCTGGCCCACGTCTTTAATTTGGTGGTTCAGCGCTTTCTGAAAAGCTACCCACGCTTGTCAGACCTGCTCGTAAAGGTGCGCCGACTCTGCGCACATTTCCGCAAGTCCCACACGGACGCTGCCACCCTGCGCACCCTGCAACACCGCTTTAATCTGCCAGTGCACCGACTGCTGTGCGATGTGCCCACACGGTGGAACTCTACGCTCCACATGTTGGCTAGGCTCTATGAGCAGCGTAGAGCTATAGTGGAATACCAACTCCAACATGGGCGGCGCAGTGGTAGTCAGCCTCCTCAATTCTTTTCAGAAGAGTGGGCCTGGTTGGCAGACATCTGCCAGGTCCTTGGAAACTTTGAGCAGTCTACCCAGGTGGTGAGCGGCGATGCTGCAATCATTAGCGTCACCATTCCTCTGCTATGCATCTTGAGAAGTTCCCTGCAAACCATAAAGGCAGCCGCTTTGCGCTCGGAAACAGAGCTCGGGGGGAAGACAATATGTCGCTGGATAGTAAGAGCACCCTCCTGTCTATATCTCAGCGCGTTCAGGAGGAGGAGGAGGAGGATGAGGAGGATGAGGAGGAGGGGGAAGAGACAGCTTGGCCCACTGCTGACGGTACCCATGCTGCTTGCCTGTCATCATTTCAGCGTGTATGGCCTGAGGAGGAGGAGGAGGAGGATCCTGAAAGTGATCTTCCTAGTGAGGACAGCCATGGGTTGCGTACAGGTACCCTGGCACACATGGCTGACTTCATGTTAGGATGCCTTTCTCGTGACCCTCGCATTCAACGCATTCTGGCCACTACGGATTACTGGGTGTACACACTGCTCGACCCACGCTATAAGGAGAACCTTCCCAGTCTCATTCCCGAAGAGGAAAGGGGTTCGAGAGTGTTGCTATACCACAGGACCCTGGCGGACAAGCTGATGGTAAAATTCCCATCCGACAGCGCTAGTGGCAGAAGGCGCAGTTCCGAGGGCCAGGTAGCAGGGGAGGTGCGTAGATCGAGCAGCATGTACAGCCCAGACAGTGCAACAGTCTTTAAGGGCCTGGCCAGCTTTATGGCTCCCCAGCAAGACTGTGTCACCGCTCCCCAGTCAAGGCTGAGTCGGCGGGAGCACTGTAAAAGGATGGTGAGGGAGTACGTAGCGGATCGCACGACCATCCTCGGTGACGCCTCTGCCCCCTACAACTACTGGGTGTCGAAGCTGGACACGTGGCCTGAACTAGCGCTGTATGCCCTGGAGGTGCTTGCTTGTCCTGCGGCTAGCGTCTTGTCGGAGAGGGTGTTTAGTGCGGCTGGGGGAATCATCACGGATAAGCGTAACCGCCTGTCAACCGACAGTGCCGACAGGCTTACACTCATCAAGATGAACAAAGCCTGGATTTCCCCAGACTTCTCTTCTCCACCAGCGGACAGCAGCGATACGTAAGCAATACGTAGGCTGCACCCGCGGATGGAAGCTACGTTCTCTCTCACCAACCAAAACGGGGACATTTCTGCTTCATCAATCTGTGTCTAATATTCATCCTCCTCCTCCTGCTCCTCCTCCTGAAACCTCACGTAATCACGCTGAACGGGCAATTTTTCTTAGGGCCACAAGGCTCACTCATCTAATTTTTCGAAACAATTTTTATAAGTTTCAATGCTCTTAAAAGCGTTGAAACTTTAACTTGAACCAATTTTTCGTTAAACTGGGCTGCCTCCAGGCCTAGTTACCACTTAAGCCACATTAACCAAAGCGATTAATGGGTTTCACCTGCCCTCTTGTTTGGGCATGGCCAATTTTTACTGAGGTACATTAGTACTGTTGGTACACCAATTTTTTGGGGCCCTCACCTACAGTGTAATCATAGCAATTTGTATGTTCTTCACCTGCACTCATGGTACAGAAGTGTGTGTGGGGTTGGCCTACACTTTAGCTACATAAATGTAACTTGGGCCTTGGCTATACTGCAGCTACTGAAATGGAACTAAGACTGCGCTCCCACTATACTGCTGCTTCGGAATTGTTACTGGGGCCTGTCTTGAGTGCTACTATTGCTGACATGGAACGAAGACTGCGCTCCCACTATACTGCTGCTTCGGAATTGTTACTGGGGCCTGTCTTGAGTGCTTCTATTGCTGACATGGAACGAAGACTGCGCTCCCACTATACTGCTGCTTCGGAATTGTTACTGGGGCCTGTCTTGAGTGCTACTATTGCTGACATGGAACGAAGACTGCGCTCCCACTATACTGCTGCTTCGGAATTGTTACTGGGGCCTGTCTTGAGTGCTACTATTGCTGACATGGAACGAAGACTGCGCTCCCACTATACTGCTGCTAGTGATATGTTAGTGGGGCCTGTCCTAATGCTACGGCTGAAATGTTACAAATTCTAATGGTATGTCTCTGGGGTGTGGAAACAGAGGCTTCCCAAAGACATGATGGCGGCGAGGCCATTTCCCACCAACGCGGTTACTGTTAAGGTGCATATAACCACGGACACGTGTAGAGGACACGTAGTGCCTCAAAAACATCCCCCTCCTCCTCCAACAGGGAAAACAAACATTCTTGGCAAATGCCTTTGCATTGGTTCGTCTGGTGGCAGTCCAAGAATTTCACCTTTACCGACACTACAAGAGAGCCCCCCCACCATCCCCCCGCCACGGCCCACTTAATCCTGGCCACATTCCGAAAACCAACAAAATAAAAAAGCGCTACTAGGTCCGCAGTCACCACCACATTACCACCAACGCGGTTACTGTTAAGGTACATATTACCAGTCTGACTGGGGCATGCAGACACCTTGACAGAATGAATAGTGTGTGGCACATAGGTTCCCCATTGCTATGCCCACGTGTGCAGCTCCTGATGGCGGTGGCACAGGATTATATTTCTCATTGCTTCTGTACAGCATTGTGGGCTATCGCCCCGCCCCTTTTAAAGAGGGTCGCTGCCTAGCCGTGCCAACCCTCTGCAGTGTGTGCCTGCGGTTCCTCCTCATGGCAGACGCACTTCTAAATAGACATGAGGGTGGTGTGGCATGAGGGCAGCTGAAGACTGCGCAGGGACACTTTGGTGTGCGCTGTGGGGGGGAGGGGGGGTTGGTCAGCATGTAACCCAGGAGAAGTGGCAGCGGAGTGTCATGCAGGCAGTGATTGTGCTTTGTTGGAGGTAGTGTGGTGCTTAGCAAAGGTATGCCATGCTAATGAGGGCTTTTCAGAAGTAAAAGTTGTTGGGAGGGGGGGGGGGGGCACTCTTGCCGCTATTGTGGCTTAATAGTGGGACCTGTGAACTTGAGATGCAGCCCAACATGTAGCCCCTCGCCTGCCCTATCCGTTGCTGTGTCGTTCCCATCACTTTCTTGAATTGCCCAGATTTTCACACATGAAAACCTTAGCGAGCATCGGCGATATACAAAAATGCTCGGGTCGCCCATTGACTTCAATGGGGTTCGTTATTCGAAACGAACCCTCGAGCATCGCGAAAAGTTCGTTCCGAGTAACGAGCACCCGAGCATTTTGGTGCTCGCTCATCTCTAGTGTTTAACATAAGAAAGTCCCATTGACAATCGTGTAAAAAAAAACACAAGTGGGTGTGAGCCCTAAGGGAGGTAAAAGTGGACATGTTTCCATTTATCTATCTCATATCTATCTATCTATCTATTTAATATCTATCTCATATCTATCTATCTCATATCTATCTATCTATCTATCTCATATCTATCTATCTATCTCATATATACCTATCTATCTGTCTATCCATCCATCTATCTATCTATCTCATATCTACCTATCTATCTATCTATTTAATATCTATCTCCTATCTATCTATCTATCTATCTATCTATCTATCTATCTCATATCTACCTATCTCATATATATCTATTTAATATCTATCTCCTATCTATGTCATATCTATCTATTTATGTCATATCTATCTATCTATCTCATATCTATCTATGTATCTATGTATCCATGCCTGAAAGCGCTGCGGAATAAGTTGGCGCTATACAAATAAAGATTATTATTATTATTATCTATCTCATATAAATAAATCTCGGTATTTGTATAGCACCAACTTATTCCGCAGCGCTTTCAGGTAATTATTACTTATTACCCCCCCACCAAGCTGGGTTCTCATTTTACTGACCTTGGAAGGATGGAAGGCTGAGTCAACCTTGAGCCGGCTACCTGACTCATGCTGGGATCAAACTTGCAACCTTCAAGTTGTAGGCGAGAGCTTACACTCTGCGCCACACGAGGCTCAACATATCTATCTATCTCATATATATCTATCTATCTCATATCAATCTATCTCATATCTATCTATCTATCTCATATCTATCTATCTATCTATCTATCTATCTATCTCATATCTATCTATCTATGTCATATCTATCTATCTCATATCTATCTATCTCATATCTATCTATCTATCTCATATCTATCTATCTCATATCTATCTATCTATCTATCTCATATCTATCTATCTATCTATCTCATATCTATCTATCTCATATCAATCTATCTATATCATATCTATCTATCTCGTATCTATCTATCTATCTATCTATCTCATATCTATCTATCTATCTATCTATCTCATATCTCTCTATCTATCTATCTATCTATCTATCTCATATCTATCTATCTCATATCTATCTATCTCATATCTATCTATCTATCTCATATCTATCTATCTATCTCATATCTATCTATCTCATATCTATCTATCTATCTATCTCATATCTATCTATCTCATATCTATCTATCTAATATCAATCTATATCATATCTATCTATCTCCTATCTCTCTATCTATCTCTCTATCTCTCTATCTATCTATCTCTCTCATATCTATCTATCTATCTATCTATCTATCTATCTATCTATCTATATCATATCTATCTATCTATCTCATATCTATCTATCTCATATCTATCTATCTCATATCTATCTATCTATCTCATATCTATCTATCTATCTCATATCTATCTATCTCATATCTATCTATCTATCTATCTCATATCTATCTATCTCATATCTATCTATCTAATATCAATCTATATCATATCTATCTATCTCCTATCTCTCTATCTATCTCTCTATCTCTCTATCTATCTATCTCTCTCATATCTATCTATCTATCTATCTATCTATCTCATATCTACCTATCTCATATATATCTATTTAATATCTATCTCCTATCTATGTCATATCTATCTATCTATGTCATATCTATCTATCTATATCATATCTATCTATCTATCTCATATCTATCTATCTCATATCTATCTATCTATCTCATATCTATCTATCTCATATCTATCTATCTATCTCATATCTATCTATCTATCTATCTATCTATCTATCTCATATCTATCTATCTATCTATCTATCTCATATCTATCTATCTCATATCAATCTATCTATATCATATCTATCTATCTCGTATCTATCTATCTATCTCATATCTATCTATCTATCTATCTATCTCATATCTCTCTATCTATCTATCTCATATCTATCTCTCTCATATCTATCTATCTATCTATCTATCTATCTATCTCATATCTACCTATCTCATATATATCTATTTAATATCTATCTCCTATCTATGTCATATCTATCTATCTATGTCATATCTATCTATCTATATCATATCTATCTATCTATCTCATATCTATCTATCTCATATCTATCTATCTATCTCATATCTATCTATCTCATATCTATCTATCTCATATCTATCTATCTATCTATCTCATATCTCTCTATCTATCTATCTATCTATCTATCTATCTATCTATCTATCTATCTATCTCATATCTATCTATCTCATATCAATCTATCTATATCATATCTATCTATCTCGTATCTATCTATCTATCTCATATCTATCTATCTATCTATCTATCTCATATCTCTCTATCTATCTATCTATCTCATATCTATCTATCTCATATCTATCTATCTATCTCATATCTATCTATCTATCTATCTATCTATCTCATATCTATCTATCTCATATCTATCTATCTAATATCAATCTATCTATATCATATCTATCTATCTCCTATCTCTCTATCTATCTCTCTATCTCCTATCTATCTATCTATCTATCTATCTATCTATCTATCTATCTATCTATCTATCTATCTATCTATCTATCTATCTATCTATCTCTCTCATATCTATCTATCTATCTATCTATCTATCCAGTAAAGTTTAAAGGGGTATTCACATCTTGGGAATCCTATTTCAATGTTTGAAATTGGAAAACAATTCAGTGTAGCCACGCTTGCCCCTCCAGACCCTCGCCACCATCAGCACCATGAGCGTTAAGTCTCAAGTTAAAGATGTATTCACATCTCAGGAATATTGTTTATCCTCTCACCCATACGATGCTTATTTCCAAGATGCTCTGTTCCCCAGATATTGATTCCTCTGTCCGCTGTTTGTTTACTGCGCATTGCCATGAAAACAGATCACCTCTTATATGGAAATAAATAACTGTCGGGGATAGAACCTAGGCCTCCTGTGCTCCAGACGGTTTCTCTCCCCAGTGAACTATGATCCTAGCATTGCCCTTGTTCTTGTAAAATCCACTTCCTGTCTCCCTGCCCTGGCCCCGCCCTGCTCCTAATCAGGATCGCTATAAAAGCCTGACCCTGCCACTGCTCCAGTACGAGATTATTCTGCTCTACAGCTTGACTCATCAGCTCCCCTTCTGCCTGCTCCGCGGCCGTTGTGACAAGATCTCCTGATATCGACTTCTGGCTTTCCACCTGACTACTTTACCCGCCTCATCCCTTTGTGCTGCAAACTGAGACTTCCGTTGCTGACTCCTGGCTTTTCCGTGACTACTCTCCAGACCTAAGGCTCCTCTCCAGCACCGGTAAGACGCTTACAATAGCAGAGCAGAGCGGTAGCTGATGTCTGGGCTGCAAGCTAGTATGCACGCACTCCTGAGATCCCGGCCACCAAATTTAGATGAAAGAAGTACGCAGAGAACAAAACATTTTGGAAATAATCATCTTTTGGGTGAGAGGATTGAAATAATATTCCTGAGATGTGAATACCTCTTTGAGACTTAGCGCTGGCATGGCACTGATGATGCCGAGGGTCTGGAGGGGCAAGCGTGGCTACACTGGACACCAAGGGATTAACTTCTCATTCTGGCTCTAGGACTGGCTGACGGATGATGCAGACAGCCTATCAGTAATGGCTTTAGGGTATTTTTACCAGCCTCTGTTGGTTCAAGATTCCAGTTATTCTCATTATTAATGGCCTGGGGACCCTGCAGCGACTATAAGATCCCAGTTGGTGGGGTGAAAGGGTAAAAAATGAAGTACCCCAGGTACTGCCTCCAGATTTAGCTCAAAGTCAAATCAATATGCGGCAAAGTGGATCCACATCCACTTGTTAACAATAATATATAGATAACCCAGGATCCACCATTCTAAACAGGTGGAGAACATAGCTCACCTCCTCCCCTCCCTGCAGAAGTCACAGAGAAGGCCCACAACATTCTTCTTTTGAAATAAATGAACATTTCCAGTCCATAGTTTCCTATGGACCATGTGGCTGCTGTCTAGCAAATTTCTGAATGCTGTTAACAGCAGTTCAGGCAAGATAGCCGCTCCCATACCCATCACAGAAAACAGACTTAAAAAATCTACCCCATGGAAATAAAAACAGATTAGAGATAAAAAATGTGCATCAGTATCTGGTTTTATCAAGTAAAAAATATCGGCAATATCTGTCCTCTAAGCCTCTTTGTACATTTCATTCAGAAGATCTGCTTTCTGTTACTTACCTACAGTAGCCCTGTTCTAATGGCCACCTACCTCACCCGTGATGCCTCTGCTGGAACTAATAGTAGTTCTCCTACTGCCTGCTCTTGGCTACATCTTGATGGCGTCAGCCTGGCAGGTTATTTAAAGGGAGCTCCGGCCTCACCACCTCGTCCACCTCTCCTGTGCGTTCAGGTACAACCTTCGCTTTTGTTTCTGATTGCCACTGCCATGTCTGTTCTTGACCCTGACCTTGGCTTTCTTTCTGGATTTAGCTTCTGTCCAACACTTTAACCAGCACCAAACTGACTTAGGCTTAAAGGATCCACTTCTCTGGCGAGAAACATCACATGTTCCTCCACGTTCCTTTAGATGAAAAGGCGGATCATGATGGAAAGCAAGTGTCCTACTAGGTGCTCTCCGTGAGCAGAACCTTTACCCCTTCATATTATAGGCCTCTCATCCAGATAGCCAGTGGCCTACTACACACTGATGAGGGACAAAACCCTGAAACAGCGGACTGTGCACGGTTATCTTTGCCTTCTGGTTTGGCTCATATTCCCAGTCATTGCTACAAGGCCTGTTTAAGATCTGACATTGCTTTGCAGGAATGCTGCCTCCTATTAAGTGGCACAGTAGACACATTGTTCCATCTCCCCATTTGGATACATTTTGCAGAGGAGCATGCATGGCCTTATACATTTCCTCACATCTGCTGGGTGTTCTCTCACTTTACCCCTTCCGACAAAAGAAGAAGGAAAACATTCCCTAAGGAAATATCCAAGTGGACATACTGATGTGCAAGCAGCCTAATTCTGCCCTCTATGGGCAAAGATAAATATTGGAATTGAGTAGTAGACTTCTTATATATAACTTAAAAGGGTATTTCCATCAACAGGATATGCCATGAGAGTCTGGTAAATGCAGGCACCATTTCTGGGACCCGCACTCATCTCTAGTTTGGCTGAATGTGGTGGCCAAGACTTATGTAGACAGCTGTGCAAACCTCACTACACTGTTTCCATACCCGCAGTACAGCAAGCTACACAGTTTTTGCAGAGCTGTTTGTGTAACCCCCATTGACTTCTATTGGAGTCATGGAAACAGTATAGTGAAGCCCACTTGGCTGTTTCCATGAGTCCCCACCAGTTCCGGCCACTGTATTCAGCCAGGTTGGGGACAGTGGGGACCAGTACTAGAGAAAGGTGGGGATCCCACAGGTGGGATGTGCCATGTGGATAAACCATGAAATGTAGCAATACCCCTTTAATTAATAAAGTCTATCTTCTCTACCATTGAACATGAAAATGTTAACAGATGAAGCCAAGCGCACTTCCAATCCTGGTATGAAATCTGTTACATACGGTTAGAAAATGTCTTTTCAGATTTCATCAAATTGTATTTTAGATTTAGTGGTCATTCCATTTTGTGTCATCAGTGTTTTTATGAACTGAGGCCCAGAAATGTCATCTGTGATGCCTCGGATAAAAATCATTCCGTGCCGTCAAACTCACCGCCGAACTCGTCCCCAACTCTAATAAAACCCAAAGTCAGAGAACATTAATTAAAATATCCCCTTTGCTTTTTCACATTTATTTTATAGGATTTCAAGATTTTTCGCAGATCGCTAAAAATAGAAAACAAATGGAGCATTAGAGAATATCGCTATTAACTCCCTCAATGTGAGACGGAACTCTTGGTGTCTATCTAAAACAGATTTAACTTTTTCTGTGGGAGACCGGGTTCAGTGGAAGGTCATTTCGAGGCATTAACAAATGACTCCATTTTTAATTAACACGGCTCAATTACTAATTAATACTTTATCTTAATGGATCTAGAAATAATATATTTCACCTACATTAGCTCTTAAATACTGTTCAGGAACACAATGGGGGCAATCTTTCCCTCCTACCATTAAGACTCATTTACCACGGTCCCTCGGGGGCCGTCAGGTTTTTGTTATCCACCGTTCCGGTTCATGTTAGTTCAGGAGCATCAGAACCCGTAACATAAAAGATGTAAAAATGTGTTATAGCTCGAAGAAATCCCTCGGATGGAGTCTGCACGTCTTCAAAAACTAATGATATGACTCAGGAGATATATGTATCATTGTAAGCCGAATTATTTAAGATTTCATAAAGGTGCTCGTTTATCTTCAATGTTTGTCCAGCAGTTGGTTCCCCGATTACGCCATACACTCCAACATTTGGCTTGGTTGACTGTCTGTGTGTTCAGGGAGGTAAGCTCAGTCAGACAGCTCATGTTCTGGCTTATCTCCCGAGAAACAAAAGGATCAGACATGGAAATTCAACATCCCAGAAAACGTCCAGAGCCCGGTGGACCTTCATATATATACTACAAAACATTTAAAAGGACCTTGTCCCAGGGTGCTGCAAGAGCCACGGGTAGCATGAGCCTGGGACAGATAAGCACAGCACCCCTGTGTAAGTGTTAGGCTGAGGCATTTCAGAAGAAACACACTTTGAAGATTGCCCATTTGACTCAGGAACGAAACTCTTATGTTAAAGAGGCAGACTGCCCCGGGCTCTCCCTGCCATCAGCATGTTGATTGACAGGTCTCTCCATATACACAGGCAGGAAGAGGAGCTGTAAGTCAATATGCTGCGAAAGCTTCATTTCCGAGTCAAAACGGGCAAACTTCAAAGTGTGTTTATTCTGAAAAGTTAAAGCATTTCATAAGAACACAGAGGCACTGTGCTATTGGTCCCGGGTTCCTTTTAAGGACATTCTTTGTCCTCACATCCTTGATGCATTCAACAATTTACTCCAAACTGAAGGGTTCCCTAAACAGTTGCTAGAAAAGTACGTATCTAAAGTCAACAGAGCGGGAATAGATGACCCCCTATGCAGCCATTATCGCCCAATCTCTCTGCTTGAAGGGCTTTTATCACTACCAGCAAAATGATGCTAGCCACTGCGCCTGGCATAAAAAGAAAAACAGAGTATACTCACCTCTCCTCAGGCCCCGGGATGCAGCCAAACGGCTCCCATGGCTCCTGCTTCATGCTGGATGGCCTGTCAGAAGCCAGGTGACCTCTGATTGGCTGCAGAGTCACCACCCAGGCTCCTAGCATCAGCACTCACATGCTGGGTGCCATGAGCCAAGGAGGTTGGGATGGTGATGCTGTGGCCTCTGATTGGCTGCAGCAGCCACCTGACTGCCACTGGGCCGTACACCAGGAAGCTGAGTCCAGAGGAGTCGCTTATCTGCATCCCGGGGGAGGCCGAGCAGAGGTGGGTATACTCTACTTTCTTATTTTTCGCGCAGCCCGTCATCTAACAGAATTTTCCTGGTAGCAATAAAACCACTTTAATGGAGACATAAAACTCTATGCCAAACCGCTTGCCAGCAGACTGAAGCCATTTCTCAGGGGTCTAATACAGGATACACCAATTAATTTTGTGACCTACTCTCATTTATTGGCAATTTTTAAAAAAATTAATAGCACAGGGTCCACTTATTAGAGGTTTAACATGGTTTGAAGAAATGATAGCATCCACCATTACAATCCCAAGGGGGGGTTTATACAAAAATCACTCTATCCGAGAATACGGTCCCTCTCCATATTGAAGGTTGGGAGAAGGATCTCGGTATTGACCTGCCACCATCAGATATAGATACAGTCTTCAACAATAGTTCTAGATGTATCAATCTGCAAGAAGTAAGCTACAAGTTGACCTGCAGAAGAAATCCTCCATTACTTCATATAATTGATAATTGAATACTTGACATTTGGTAGAGATATAAGTCCCCAGCAGGCTCTGATAAGCACGTGTGGTGGGACTTTTTGGTCAACTATAAGAGAACTAATTAAAAATTCATGTCCTCAAGGCCCGGAATTAACCCTTGAACTTTTACTCCTGAACACAGTCCCAACAGTTCCATCCTCTTCCAATAGACCCCTGTAGTTCCAGTTGACTTTAGCTACTAAAGCTATGATCCACTTTACTGGCTCGATACACCACCAATCTCCTATTGGGTAAGGAAGGTGTCTCAAATTTGCTAAACTGGAGGAACTATGCGCTCTGGAAAAGGTCAACCATATTAGTTATAAGAGGGTGTGAAGTCTATGGCTTTCTTTTATGCATGATGCTGAATCTATGGGTAGGATTATGGACCTGCAGAATCCTTAAAGGGATATTCCCATCTCAGGAATCCTATTTCAATGTGTTCGAAATCGCAAAAAACTCTCGGATACAATCCTTCCACCTGTTCTTGAAGCCCTATCATTTGCAAATTATTTCTCCTTAGTCTATTTTTCCAGGTCATCTGCTTTATATTGCAAGGTCTGGATAGGCTGCTTTACTAATTGTATGTTGCATGGTGACAATTTTTTCTTCCTGTTCAATAATAAGCATTTCTACCTTAGATAATCTCTCAGAAACTTTCTTCAAGTTGTGTCTTATAAATTCAACATCCTCTTTCAGGCTACCAACCTGTTGTTAAGCCCAGGGTTCCCTAGTCTGGCCTAGGGATGGGAAGGCCTGGGGGGAAAAAATGGAACAATTGGGGAAAAAAAACAGTTTTTTTTTGTTTTTTTCCTAAGCCACTTTTTTTGGAAAGTTAAAAAGATGTGTGGAATATTTTTTTTGCAATGATAAATAATATGATAATCAAACTATATAACATAAAAAAATGGCTTTGGAAAAAAATAGAAGAAAAACTTTTTTTCCCCAATTTTCCATATTTCCCCCAAGGCCTTCCCATCCCTAGTCTGCCCATGCTAACCTGAAGTATGGTCCTTACTGACTGTCAGAAGTAGTTTAGAAGCTGCTCCACGTGATTGAAGCAGATACAAAACATGGAATATATTGTTTAGTAGTATTTGTGTTTGGGTGTAATTGGTCAGATTTGTGGTTGAATATTATATTAAAGGGGTTGTCTGGTTGTAAACTGCTGGTGGTATATCCTCAGGAGCGGTCATCAATAGTAGATGGGCAGAGATCCATTGCCAAGCACCTCCACCAATCAGCCATTTGCCAACCTGGAGTACACATGCACAGAGCTGATCTATGCAGGAAGCAGACAGTCCTATTACCACTGCAGTGGACAGGGTTGGTATTGCAGGTCAAATTCCCATTCATTTTAATGGGAACTTGACCTGCAATACCAAGCCTGACCATTGCAATGGGAATGGAGCTGTGTGCTTCCTACAGAAATCAGTAGTGCACAGACGCACCGGTCCAGTGAACAACTGATCAGTGCGATGCCGTGCAACAGAACCCTGCCTATCTGCTGGTAATGACCTCTGCTGAAGATAGGCAATCAATAGATTACAACTAGATAACCCCTTTAAAGGGCAACTCCAGGGAAACTGTTTTTGTTTCCTCAGGGTGCATTCAGCATACAAGGCATATTGAGGCAGATAATGTATCGGTCTCTTCACTGATGAGAGAGCCAATGCACTCTGGTCCCACATGATCTCCACCAGGGGCGCAACTATAGAGGGTGCAGGGGATGCGGTTGCACCCGGGCCCAGGAGCCTTAGGGGGCCCATAAGGCCTCTCTTCTCCATATAGCGAGCCAATAAAGCATTATAGTTGGGGGCCCTGTTACAGGTTTTGTATTGGGGCGCAGAAGTTTCAAGTTATGTCTCTGTGCAGCATGGTCTGGGTATGGGTACAGGTACAGATAGAGGGGGGGGGGCAGCTCACGTTTTGCATCAGGGCCCTCTGAGCCTTTAGTTACGCCCCTGATCTCCACTGTGACTATCTGAATCCTTCTATGACTGCAGCATGGACTCAAAGTGTCTTCCTCTATTCAGTCCTACGATTGTCACATAATCAGCTTCACAGAAAAGAATAAAAACTAACTTCTGATCTGCTGGATAACTTGGCTAGTCCAAACAGGGAGGGGGGGGGGGGGGGTCTCATGAGATGATGGAAGACGAGAGCGAAGCAGATATGTCATCTGTGAGTAGATCAGTAAGGCTCTTTTACATGGAACAATTATAATATAGCGATAAGTATCACTGCTGGTTCGCAGGAATCTGAATCTGAACGGCAAAAGATAATTTGTTTGTTTATCATTCGTCTCTCACAGAGAAGAATCAAACAACGATCGGCCCGTGTAAACAGGCAGTCGCTCATCAATGATTAACTGCCTGTTTACTGGTAATGGTGGTGGGCGCTCGATCCATGCCTGGCCTGCTCTGCCTCCATTCCCTGAGCAATGATTCCCGTTCAGTGATACATTTATATATGTGAAAGCTCAGAAGCGACTATCGCTGGAACCATTGTTGGCTGCTTCTGCGCCCGACAATAATCCCATGTAAAAAGGGCCCTAAATATGCTATCTACCCCAATATGGCTAAAAAGCTTCCCCAGGGAGGCCCTTTAAATGGGAAAAATAAAAATGTGTTAAGTGCTGAAAAAGATAAAAGAAATAATCTAACAGCAAAAATAATGCGATACAGAATGCTAAAATAAACATGAATTCAAAAAGTTATAGTAAAAGTATAAGGTAAAAACTTTTGCTCCATTTCATGTTCTGTATATTTCAACACTAATTCAGGAACCATAAAACCTTCACTCCCTCATCTGTGGCTGTTCTTTTAGGTGTAAATTAATCACACCCGTGTCTGTGCCGTGCCATAAGTATGTGTGTATAAATATATGCATGTCTCTTCGGATCTATCTCATTAAGCTTTGATGAAGGACTCGGAGTAAGCCCGATGCTCGCTGTAACATTGTGTATTTGTTGGCCATTACAAGGTCTCCTATCTACAGGATGACTGGGTTTCTCTTGCTGGGAACAATCACATTCTGTATATTTCGGCATACTGCGGTTTAGATGGACAGGTTTTCTTTCTGTTACAATGTCACGCATGGATTCAGCACTGACATCACTATTTTGCTATTTGTCAGACGAAGCGTACAGCCGGTTCACCCTTCGTTTTGTTAATGCTTCATGTCACCCCGTTCAGCTGCCGCCATGCATGACTGTCCGCACAAGGAGCAGCATATGACTGAGATCTTCCTGAAGACCGATTGCTTTATTCCTTACACTCAGGCTTCCAGCAGAAACATCCTGTTCTTGAAGGGCCGGCACGTCTTAAGTGACTGAGATAAGTCATCTGAAAATGAGCTTGTGATTCATAGTTGAACAGGGAGAAGTCAGACATATTTACATGTGTCCCCACTGGCAGCACAAGCTGTACAATGACCGACTGGAAGTTAAACACTATTGAAGCTTCTCGTTCAGAAAAAAAGCAAGAAGGTTATATGGACAAGTTGTACGGCTCAAGTCAACGGTCAAGCATTGACAGTGAGGGAGTCATGGGACTGGAGTCATGGGACTGGAGTCATTGGACTAGAGTCATGGGACTGAGTCATGGGACTGAAGTCATGGGACTGGAGTCATTGGACTAGAGTCATTGGACTGAGTCATGGGACTGGAGTCAGGGGACTGAGTCATGGGACTGGAGTCATGAGACTGAGTCATGGTACTGAGTCATGGGACTGGAGTTATGGGACTGGAGTTATGGGACTGGAGTCATGGGACTGGAGTCATTGGACTGAGTCATGGGACTGGAGTCAGGGGACTGAGTCATGGGACTGGAGTCATGGGACTAGAGTCATGGAACTGGAGTCATGGAAATGGAGTCATTGGACTGGAGTCATCAGACTGGAGTCATGGGACTGGAGTCATGGGACTGGAGTCATGGGACTGGCGCTGACACTAGTGTGCATGCACTCCTGAGATCCCAGCCACCAGATTTAGATGGTAGACATGCACAAGCCCCGGCCTCCTCTGTTATTTATTTCCATATGAGAGGTGGTCTGTTTCCCCAGCAACAACTAGTAAACAGCCAGCGGGGAGAGGAATCCATATCTGCAATATCTGGAGAATGGAGCATTTTGGAAATAGACATCTTATGGGGGAGGACATTGCTTCTCAAATTCGAACAAATTGAAATAGGATTCCGAAATGCGAATACCCCTTCAAGGCTCACATAGTAAGGGCTCCTGTGCACGGGCGATAGTTCATTGCGTGATCCGCGCAGATAATCTGGCCAAGGGAACGCAGTGATCACTTTCCATAGGGTTGCTATGGGATTCATATCGAGGCATGCTGCGATTGGCTACGATTCTCCGCGGTGAGCCTATCTGTCAGATAGGCTTACAGCGGAGACCTGACAGCTCTCCCCCCTGCTCCGCCGCAGCGGAATATCGCGGCCGTGGACAGGGGGCCTAACATAGAGAGGATGAAAAATCTGTATGTTCATCAAGTTCAACCAATTATATATTCAGAGTAAGAAATAGAACCATGTCAGCTGGTCGCCCCGCGCTGCAGAGGGGCTTGTGGCTGCTTCACATCGACAACACTAATCAAAGCTTGCAATTGATTGTCAAAGGCATCCTGTAGTAGTGGCCCTAGGTTAGATGGCACCCTGTGCAGAATGCCACCTCCACCCCCGACCCCCCAACAGCCACCGTCATCAAGGATAGCTATATATTGTATGTATTACACTGATCGGTAGTCTGCCTATATTAGGCTTATGCAGAAAGCAGCAAGAATCAAGATAGATGTGTACCCAAACCAGAACAGCTCAGTGAATAAAGACAGCGCCAGAAACAAGTTCAGTACAGAGATACAGAACCAGAATAACTCATAACATAAATACAGCACCAGGACCAAACTCGCAACATAAATACAGCTTCAGAAACAAGCTCAGTACATAAATACAGCACAAATCAATCTCAGTACCTAAATACGGCACCAGAACCAACCTCAGTATATACATACAGCACAAATCAATCTCAGTACATAAATACGGCACCAGAACCAACCGCAGTATATAAATATATAGCACTTGAACCAAGCACAGTACATGTGTACAGCACCAGAACCAAGCTCAGTACATAAATACAGCACAAATCAATCTCAGTACATACATACAGCACCAGAACCAACCTCAGTATATTCATACAGCACAAATCAATCTCAGTACATAAATACGGCACCAGAACCAACCGCAGTATATAAATATATAGCACTTGAACCAAGCACAGTACATGTGTACAGCACCAGAACCAAGCTCAGTACATACATACATACAGCACAAATCAATCTCAGTACATAAATACGACACCAGAACCAAGCTCAGTGCAGATATACAGTTTCAGAAACAAGCTCAGTACATAAAAACAGCACCAGACCAAACTCACAATAAAAATACAGCATCAGAAACAAGATTAGTACATAAATACAGCACAAATCAACCTTAATACATGAATACAGCACCAGAACCAAGCTCAGTACATAGATACAATACCAAAACCAAGCTCAAAACATAACTACAGCCTCAGAATAATGTTCATGACATGTAATGGCAGAACTAAGCATTTGCGTAGCATGTGCCTAGATGGGCTGACAGGCGGCACTCTAGAACTTCTGAGAGGAGACAGAGTTAGGAGGAGGATGACTCATGTAGCTCCACAATATGCTGATATACAAAGGAAGAACATCATCTGCCCGGGCAGACCTAAGGGGCAATTACCCCCCCCCCCCCCTTCCATCCAGACGGATGGAAGTCCAGCAGCCCCCATTAGCTGATTTGTGGTCATCATGGTCTCCACATAGTCCTACTGAGAAGTTTGAATGGTCCCGTTCTTCTGTCACTGGGGGGTTACTTCTACCCCAGCAGTGATGTCACTATCAAAGGGGGCTGACAGAAATACCCGAATGGGAGTCCCAATGAAAGTGAATGGAGTGTAGTTGCACTTGTGCGACCAGTGCTTCATTCAGTCTCCCACTCACTGTGTGGGATGCAGCAACTCCATAGTGAAGAAGAGAAAGAACACGGGACCCCCTTATTGAAATCAGTGGTGGTCTCAGTAGGTGAGACCCCCAATGATCAGCTAGTTATCATCTATCCTGTGGATATCCTGTGGATGGGGGGTAACTTGGAATTCTGGTTCAACCACTTTAAATTGAACTTTATAGGAGTTATGAAAAGAATCGAACAAGTAGAGCTTGGCTCATCGCACAGCACCCGCAGGCCTCAGGGAGCGTGGTGATAGCCCAGCAAGTAACATATCCTAAAAACTATGATATTATGTATATCAGTTTATATGCAGGTGAATGCCAACAAACACGTGCAAGAAATGCAGTAATACAATTATCAGTAGTGAGATAATCAAGCAGCAGCTATGCATCCAACGATCTTATTTGCCTTGGCAGCAGCTTCCTGGCACTAATTCCTGCCATTGTTTACAATCCACTGATTTATTCTTCGGCTCTGTTCACATTTGCATTTTTGCTTTTCGGCAGGAATCATGTAGTCTGCAGCACTATTATTGCCGTCAAAATACCAGAACGCCAATTAAGTGACTGACCTCATAATAAGTCAAAAAGATTGTGTTTAAACAGATTCACTGTAGTTGTTATTTCTTAAAGGGGCAGTACCAAAATAAATCTTTATGACCTATCCATAGGATAAATGATAAAAGTCTGATCGATAGGGGTCCCACCACTGAGACCTCCATTGATTCCAAGAACGTGGCTCCTGTTTCTCCCTCTACTCCTCATATGTTCAATGGGACTGCTGGAGATAGCCGGGTGCTTGTCTTTGGCTATTTCCATCAGGCCCATTGCATGTGCGACCGCTACTCAATACAATCTCCACGTCACTGCTGGTGGGTGCAGTGCGCCTGCAGTGAAGAAGAGACGGGACATACGACCCACTTTCTCAAAATCGGTGGAGTTCTCAGTGGCGAGATTCCCACTGATCAGACTTTCATCATCCATCCTAGGAAGAGGTGATTATAGTCTATTACAGTACAACCCCTTTAAGGGTCTTTTACACTGAGTGATGATCGGGCAAGAACGTTCATACCAATATTCGCCTTGTGTGCAAACAATTAGCCAACAAATGAACAAACACTCATTGGCTCGTTTGTGCAAGCAAAGACATGCTATTGGAGGGGCAGCAGGCTGCAACCTGATCTGCAAAAGGTAACCTGTGACCCCCCACAAGCATTTCACTTTTAATTTGTGGCTTCGGCCCGTCCATGACTGCTGCTGTCATCAGAGTGGACCCCTGACCTGTCCCCCAGGCATATTAACATTTTCTTCCCAACTTCTGCAATAATCAGGCTGCTGGAATTGTGAAAACAACCAATCAGGTTGCTGGAATTGCTGATTATTAATGATTACTGAGCTCCCGCCCCCTCTCTGCCTCCTCTCCGCCCCTCTGCACTATTTGCAATGGGAAGAGGCGGGACAGGGGTGGGGCTAATTCTCACCACTTAGCCCCGCCCCTGCTCATTGCAAATAGTGCAGAGGGGTGGAGAGGAGGCAGAGAGGGGGCGGGAGCTCAGTTCCTGCTCCTGGCTCTTCCATCCTCCCCCCTCCCCCTGCAGATGCGGACGACATATATCGGCTCGGCGTGAAAACCGAGCTGATATACGTTCGTGTGAATCCAGCCTAAAGCTGTATAATGCAAAGCAGAAGCCGTATATCCACAGAATCCAGAAACGCCGGCGTCTTCTCTGGGCCAAAACTCACTTAAAATGAACTGCGGCAAAATGGCAAACTGTTCTGTGGTCAGAGGAAGGAAAATTTTTAATTTCTTTTGGAAACCGTGAACGCCGCATCCTGCGGACTCAAGGAGAGCGACCATCCAGCTTGTTACCAGCACACAGTTCATGGGGTGGCATTAGTGCGTATGGCATGGGCAGCTTACACATCCTGACAGCCACTATCAACGCTGACCGTATATAGAGGTCGTAGAATAACACATGCCCCGTCCAGACAACGACTCTTAGGGAAGGCCGTACATATTTCAGCGAGCTGATGCTAAACCGCATCCTGTACTACTGCAGCAATTATTGTGGACGCTATCACTACTGTGGCCACCACCATAAGGCCTCCTTCCCACGAACGGATTTCCACCGCGTAAATTCGCGGCGAAAATCCACTGCGTTGCCCACAGCTATTAGGTTCTATTGAACCTAATAGCTCAGGGCACACGGTGGGGAATTCCACCGCGGAATTCTGCACCGTGAAATCTCCCGTCCTCACCCGCTGCATGCTCTATTTGCCGCCGGTGTACGCGCAGACGGCTTCCATTGCAGTCAATCGAAGCCATTCGTTCACGCTATCTCCCGCTGTAGCACAGCGGAAGATAGCGTGAAAATGCTTCCCCGCCTACCGCCGTCGCGTCATATGACGCGGTGGGCGTGTCATGTGACGCGGTGGGCGTGTCATGTGACGCGGCCGGCGTGTCATATGACGCGGCGGCGGTGGGCAGGGAAGCGTCATGCGGGACTCAGAATGACGGATCCGCTGGTAAGTATGGGGTCTCTGGGGGGCGCCGTGACGGGCTTTGCCGAGGAATATTCTGCGGCGGAGCCCGTCACGCTCGTGTGCAGCCGGCCTTAATCTACCTGTTATTTCAGCCTAAGCTAATAACGTAATATTCAAGGGCTTACGAATGTATGCGACCTCCCTTCAGATTCTGCTACAAGTATTTTTATGTAAATCTTACAAAACAGAGTCGATGACTGAAAATCACTGAAAGTTGACCGATATGCAAATACGATCTGTTAAACTAAGTTCAGCGGTCTGACTTATTAGCTGCCTGGTACAACGTACCCACAGTGATATTAATTATGGAGCTTGTGAATGAGATGAGCCTACATGTAACTGGGGCAGTGGCGGTGGAAGCACTCGCCTCATCGCCAACACCTCCCTTGTTGTGGCAGACATAGTGACTCTCATTACCTTTAATGTTTCCATTATTTACTTAGTGGATTTTGTTACTAAACTTTTTTGTATCGAAATAATTTATGGTTCAATCAAAAACCTGGAATGTGTGAGCCGGAGTCGTGCGTTGTTGCCAAGCCGGGCTTCACCCACCGGCTACAGGGCGAAGGATTCCAACTCTGAGCTAAACAAACAACTTTAGCTTCAGGGATGATCTAAGCCGGGACTGATATGTGGCTGTTAGGAGGAATCTGCACTGGAGAGACGGCCGTTAGGAGGATCCTCACATCTGCCACATAAACAAAAATTAGGGAGAGCGCCATAGCCAGAAGGAAAAAGAAAATTATATGGGATTCTACTTACCAGGTGCCAGGCGGAGCAACAAAAAACTTTTTGTGTCCCGCCTGCACCGGGAATCCAAGTTCGCCTTTTCTAAGGTTTCTTTGCTGAAGGGTCTTCTTGTCTTATCCAGAAGAGTAAATCTATGTGTATCTAATAGTACTCAACCATACTGTCCTGGAGAGCAGCAGCTTATAGAAATACCCCAAAAGTTTATAAAAACATATGGGGAAAAGATAATAAAAAAACAGAAAAAAAACTTTTTTTATAGCTGCGCTACAACATTAACCCTTGAGTATAAAAGGGAATAAGCCTCTCTATAACCTCAGTTCAATAGAAAGCAAATACTTTTTATTCCCCCCATAACAATCAAATACAGGTAAATCGTTAAAAGCAACGCGTTTCTGCGTCTAGCTGACGCCTTTATCAACGCAGAAACGCGTTGCTTTTAACGATTTACCTGTATTTGATTGTTATGTGGGGAATAAAAAGTATTTGCTTTCTATTGAACTGAGGTTATAGAGAGGCTTATTCCCTTTTATACTCAAGGGTTAATGTTGTAGCACAGCTATAAAGAAAGTTTTTTTCTGTTTTTTCACATCTGCCACATGGGTATTTAGTGGCATCGAGCTACAGAGGGGCACAAGTACCAACACACTGAATTATTGATGTACACATTGTATCTAACCATAGAGGAACTGATACATTTAATAACGGCGGGAAACAAAGGCGGCGCATCTCACAATTTGTGGGAAACTCGGTAATGTCTCTTATGGAAAAATAACAGCTCTTGTTTTGTTAGAAAACTCTCTGTGAAATCCGTCTACAGCCTAAAAAGAGAATGTGAGCGAAGCCGCAGACAGAGACAATGAGCCGAGAGATAACAACGCGAGAGAAACATCAAATAAGGACAAAGAGCGCACAATGGCTTTGTTCTTGAAATATTGGGAATAGCTTGTAATGGATACATGATAAACTCTGTGTCAGTCTGAAGACGTCTCAAAGAGGAATTATCTCCTTACAGTGTTTTAGGGCTGGATTAGCTAAGTGAGAACGTTGATAAATCTCTTTCGGCCCGGTGTAATGCTGCCACATGCCGAGAGAGCAGACTTGTGAGTCAGAGTTGAATATGGTGTCACACTGGATACGCTTTAGTTCTCTGACAGCTTTATGCCTTTCGGTGTCACTGGGGTATATAGCTACAGTCAGAATGTGAGAACAAACCCGTCCCCATGAGATCTATTCCAGCTACATTAAGAAAGCACATTATGTTTTACTTTACCTCCCTAATAAGAGGTGAGATGCGGGGGTGACGGTTGGCAATTAGTAGGGTTCTATTTGGGACTTGAGGTTACTCAAACGGATCTTTTTGGATATTTGCTGTTACAAAAAAAGACAAACAGATAACAAGACAGCCACATGCAATACTGATGCCACTCGTCTGCACTCTGCTCTGGAGTTAATAGAAGCTCACTGTATTTCTAGTAAAGCTTGGGTTTAGCATCTTGGAAAATCATCGGAGACTCGTTCATCTCCAGTCTTGGTTAGAGTAATATCGGGCCATGGACCATCACCAATCAAAGGGGAGGTTGACTGGTTTTATCCCATATTCAAGAGAGATTCCAATACTGTTCAAAGAAAGTTTGAATTGACTGATCCTTATCCTTAAAGGGGTTGTCCAGCTATTGATGGAAAATCATCAAGGTAGGCTGTCAGCAGCAGATTAATAGAGGTCAGCTGGGGTCCTAAAGGCAGATCATCTGTTCGCTGGGCCGCTGTTCTCAGGCATGAAGCTCAGTTCTGCTGCAAGCAAATAGCTCTGTTTCCATCACAGTGGCCAGAGTTGGTATAAGGCCTCCTTCCCACGAGCGTGACGGGCTCCGCCGCGTAATATTCCGCAGTGAAGCCCGTCACGGCGCCCCCCAGAGACCTCATACTTACCAGCGGAAGATCGCGTGAAGACGCTTCCCCGCCCACCGCCGTCGCGTCATGTGACACGCCCACCGCGTCACATGACGCGGCCGGCCGCGTCATATGACGCGCGGCGGTAGGCGGGGAAGCGTTTTTTCACGCTATCTTCCGCTGGTTGCAGCGGGAGATAGCGTGAACGGACGGCTTCCATTGACTGCAATGGAAGCCGTCAGCGCGTACAGCCCGTCCTCACCCGCAGCAAATAGAACATGCTGCGGGTGAGGACGGGAGAAATCGCGGTGCGTAATTCCGCGGTGGAATTACGCATCGTGAGCATTGTGCTATTAGGTTCAATAGAACCTAATAGCATGGTGCAACGCAGCGGATTTTTGCCGCGGATTTACGCGGCGTAAATCCGTTCGTGGGAAGGAGGCCTAAGGGCGCCCACCCACTGGCGATTTTTTTTTTCTTTGCGTTTTGCGTTTTTCCTGCAGAGCCATTAGAATTGAATGTACTCCTGTCCACTGGCGTTTTGCGTTGCGTTGCGTTTTTTAACATAGGAACTGTCAGTTGCATATGTGTCCTTATTTTTCTCCTAATGCACCCATGAAAGTCAATGGAAATTAATGGAAAAGCCGCGAAAACGCCGCGAAAACGCGGGAAAAACGTTTTTCACGCACGAAAATCGCAAACGCCAGTGGGTGGGCGCCCTTACAGTCATGAAAGTGAATGGGAACCTGGCCTGCAGTACCAAGTCTGGTCACTGCAGTGGGAATAGAGCTGTCTACTTCCTGCAAAAATCAGCAGAGTGTATGAGAGCATTGAAACAGCAAACTGCCGATATATGGGGATCTTGGAGAGCAAATCCACACCTATCTACCATACTATTGATGACCTATACTGCGGATAGCCCATACCTGGACAACCCCTTTAAACAGCAGGCAACCAAAGTACCCTATCTCATTGGCAGATGTGGACTATAGACAAGTGTACTGTGTCAGGCTTGTGTCAGACATGAGGCCCCTCGGGCAACTCTGACAATACACAGGCACTAAGGAGAGAAGTGTGATGATACCTTATGTTACCTGACAATGTGAAGGGTTAAATACCCATGTGTATATTATTTATGTGTATTACTGCTGGACTCTATATATGTTACTTCTAGAATCTTCATAGAGGTCACATGACTGTATTTTTACTCTAACTTTGCTGCTGTGGATTAACAGGGAGTAAGCTGCCTGTTGATTGGCTGATGGGCTGCTAGTGGGTGGCAGTGTTTTGCAGTGAGCTGCTTCATCATTAGTGGACATCTGGGTTTTTCTGTACCATAGTGCGCAACTTGGATTCCTGTAGGGGTGCTACCCAGATGTGGCAACGGGAGTGCCGGGGGGAAGCCTGACAATCGTGCAAGGAAATGTCAGCTGCAATCAATTGCAAGTGTCAAGCGGTCAGCAGGAGAGAGAACACCAGTAAGAGCAGATAGACCGATAGCCGGTACCCAGATATTCCCATTTTAGTGGTGGGTCATCATGAGTACCACCCCCAGACTTATCACCAGTAAAATGGGTTGCTTTGACCTCGTCACTGTGCAGCCTCCCCAAAGGTCCTGTGCTAAGAGTGTGTTCATGTGACGGTGACTGCAGATTTCGCTTGGTGGATTGAGTCATTCGGTTCACCAAAGATCCGGCAAAACTAAATGACTTCAGAGGAGAGTCTTATTTTCAACCAGCATCTGTGGAGCCCAATATTCAGGGCTCCCTATTTGTGGGGTACGGAATATGTTGTAGTGTGAACTGAATGTTAGTAAACGGTTTACATTGTATTCAACTCATATTGTTGTATGTTTTACACATATGATTCTTTATCATGCATTCAGTAAAGCCTTGTGTGTTCAACCCAACTGTCACCTGATACACAGAAATCACCCATTTGCTGCAACACCCACAATATGCTAATGATATGCTAATGAGCTCCTAGTGTTCCACCGGCCAAAAATGAGATTGTGCTTAAATCTGTGCAAGACTACATATATAAAATAAATGTCCGAGGACCAACTTGAATATCTCCAAAGACATAACACTGAGACTCAAGTAACTCTGAAATGTGGCCGTACAGTATCATTTTTGTTGGTTGAGAAGAATAAGGATGCAAGCTTATGAGACGGCTTATTTCTCTTCCTCAGGCATTGTATAATCTGTAGGAAAAAACTCAAGGGGTGGTGCATTTGTAAAGTATCAATGGCTTGTCCTCAGAATGTGTCAATGACAGGACTCCACCGCCCAGGACCCCCGCTGATCAGCTGTTCACCAGGTTAATGCGCTCATACACTGAGCTGATTTGTGCAGGAAGCAGATAGTGCTGTTCTAACTACAGTGGCCAAGCCTGGTACTGCAGGCTAAGTTCTCATTGAAGTGAATGGCCCGTAATACCAAGCGGGGCCACTACAGTAGGAAAGGGCTGTCTGCTTCCTGCACAAATCAGCTCAGTGCATGAGCACATTAACCTGGTGAACAGCTGATCAATGGGGGTCCCAGGTGATGCAACACAACTGGTGTACTTTTGATGACCTTTCCTAAGGATAGGTCACAAATAGTTTACAACTGGACACCCCTTTAAAGTCATCTCCAAAAATTACATTAGCTATTCAATTAGCAAATGAAACATTTATCACATGATCACATTTCCGAATTTTATGGATGGCCAATATGGCACAACACGCTGCTACTACAATGTTGCAACTATCAGCCGAAGAGAGCATTCTCTTCAGTGATTGGCTATCATTAAAGTGACAAATAATCCGTTGGGAGCTATAACTTTAAAGAAACCCTCTGACTCAGGGAGACCGTTTGATACAGTAGATGGTAGAGGAATCAGGCGTGACATCCTCCTTAATGTCCTTCTCTTGCGCCCTTCCTAGATCCCCCCTTTTAGTATCATCTCTATTAGAGATGAGCGAACGTGCTCGGCCACGCCCCTTTTTCGCCCGAATACCGCGATTTTCGAGTACTTCACTACTCGGGTGAAAAGTACTCGGGGTCGCCGGGGGGCGGGGGTTGCCGTGGTGGCGTGGGGGGTAGCAGCGGGGAACAGGGGGGAGCCCTCTCTCTCTCCCTCTCCCCCCCACTCCCCGCTGCAACCCCCCGCGCCGCCACGGCGACCCCTGAATTTTTTCGCCCGAGTACGGAAGTACTCGAAAATCGCGGTATTCGGGCGAAAAAGGGGCGTGGCCGAGCACGTTCGCTCATCTCTAATCTCTACGTCTTCACAGAATGCCTCCAGCTTCTTACTGCAATGGAAGGGGAGTGTCTCAGACTACCGATGTGTAGCCTGAGAAGTTGAAGGGGATCCTAAAATGGTGGATCCACCGCAGAGGGGTTAAAAGAGCGGCGCCGGGTTACAATATACAATATTCCTCAACATAAGTAAAATGTTGTCCCTGGATTGTAGAGTTTTGGCAATAAAGGATCGGCCATCGATGCCAAAGTCCTGGAAAACCCCTTCAACTTCATAAGAACATTACTTTAACCCTTTTAGGACCAAAGGTCATTGATGCTCTTGCGTCACATTCTGTTCTTCTGGCATTCCCACCTTCAAAAAATTATAACTGTTTTTGTTTTTTGAGTGACATATCTACATAAAGTCAGTGGAGCAAAATGGAAAAGAATATTTGGGGAGTGGGGAGTATTTTTACAGTTATGTCATCTTTATTCTGTGGTCAGTACGATTATAGGGATACATTTGTTACATAGTAATGCTTCAAAAAAGACTGAATTTTTTTTCTGCTGGCATATTTTAACCCCCCCCCCCCCCCCATAAGTTTTTCTTTTTTCCAAGCTGTGGGACGGCTTGTTTTTTTTTTTTTGCAATGACCTGTAGATTGTTTTTCTACCACGTTGGTGAGCATGAGGCTTTTTGATTGCTTTTTTTTCAATTTTTTCTTGCAGACCGAGTGACTAAAGGTGCATTTGTGCCATTGTGTAGCTTTTTTTCCTGAAAAATTAACATACTGGAATAATAATGTGATATTTAAAAAAATAATTTGGCTTTTTTTCCCTAATTTTTAAATTTTTCGAATTGCCACAACTGGGAAAAAAGTTTTTGTTTTTTTTAAAACTTTTAATACTTTTATTTTTAGAATAATGAACATAACTTCGTCTTCCTTATTTTGATATCTTCCTTTTTTTTTTATTCCCCTAGGGGATCGTTTGAACGCTTATACAGTATAGTGCAGTACTATGGTATTGCATTGTACTGTGTTTTAACAGTATGCCTGGTAAAAATGTGCTACATTATTGCCCGGGGTAGTGGGGGGTCTTCATTCAGAACTTTTAAATCCTGATGAATTAGGATTTTTAAATGCCCCTATCAGGACTGACGGTGACATTTGAAGAGTTAATAGCCGCGGTCAGAGGTCTCTCGGATCACGGCTGTTTTGGATGGGTGTTGGCTGTCAAAGACATTTGCCACCCACTGTGTACGGAGTGAGTTCGGCTCCCGAGCCTGCCATACGTTGCATGTGCTATAGACGGCGACATATAATCTAACTGCACAGGATATGTGCAATTAGGGAGTAAATACCCGCACGTGTGTCACGAAGGGGTTAACTTGCCAGAATGGAGTCTAATAAGCGTAAATGCCATCACAAATGTAGTTATGAAGTGAAGATAACCTGAAGGCCTGTGAAGGACGCACCCAGGCAGGTTGGAAGGAATTAGCGCAGAAGGAATTTCATCGTAAACAGTTGTTGTACTTAAACGCTTTCATTTTACACTTTGCAGACGGCACTTAGCGATTATACAGCGCAAGCAGGGGATGAATATTTATGAGCATAATAGGTAATTGACCACACTAAACAAATCCATGGATGTGAGCAGAGACTGATCATTCCTACTCCTTACAAACAAGGGGCAATTAGAAGTTGACTTTCTTAAGTGCCTTGAAAAAAACCCGTTTCTTTCAATCTTCTGGCGTGGGATTTCTCTCTGCATGTTCAGCGTCTTTACAGAGAGCAGGAATAGATGGGAAAAGTATGTTTATAGCAAGTCAACTACATGCTGAGGGACTCAAGTAACTGTGAAGCTCACAATGAATAGCGCACAAGTAGCAACTATTGATGGGGTCTTCTGCATGCCAAGAACTCTCTATTGACAGACATGATTGGACGTGTTAGTCTCCTACTATAGTATAGATGTAAGACTATCTTAGGACCCCACATAATGCCAATGTGGCAGCTAAGCCCTGTTCAGTTCAATGGAGCTGAGCTGCAATACCAGACATGGACATGAGTGGTGCTGTATCTGGAAGAAAGTTGTCTTGTTTTGCTACCGCTGGGACTCCCACCAATCCCAAAGATAGGGGGTCTTGTGTCCCCCACTCCTGCGTACTGCACACCTCTGCCAATCAATCCAGTGTGTCGGAGATGGACGAGCTCTTGTGCTTGGCCATCTCTGGCTTGGGTGCTTGTGCTCAGCCACTGGTCCCTTAACGCTTATCCTCACTTCAAGGGTGCAGCGAGAGGACGACGCTGGACCTGCGGGAAACCTAGAGAATAGACTTATCGGCCATTCTGTAGATAGGTGGTAAAGGTCGATTAGGACGGCTGTTGGGCACTTTAGTGTGTAAAAGGGCCCAAAAGAGTGTAGGAGCCTATGTAAGCCTACCTGCACCATAACATCCTCAAACAATGGCATAGATTCTGCAGGCCTCCGCCAGATGACTTTTTCTCTAAGTCTTTGCTTCATTGTTGTTTCTGCCTTGAGCTGAAGACAAGTGAATACGATTTACATTTGCTGAATCAATAAAGGAAATACTTTTTTAACAATGTACTTTGTACTTCAGAAGGCTGTGATTTAGAGATCTGCCTCTTGGCAAACCTGTTAGGTGGTAGATGTCACCATCCATCAGACTGAGGACTTTGCCTCAGGTGGACCCGTTCCATGGCTACAAGGGGAGACATTTGGGCAGCTGTGGGTCCGTTCACGGAGTTCTTCTGTGTGAATGCCGTTGTGGATACCGCTCTAAACGTCGCATTGCCATCAGCGTCATTCTGCCGTCCCATCAAGTCCAAAGGACATAATTAAAATCTGCATCAAGGAATTAAAAAAAGAAAAGTCATATCTTGAATCGGGCGGAACCAGGCGCCGATCCACATCTTCAAATAAAAGGCATGCCGGAAATCCTCAGCAGCCGAGTGGATCTCTGATCTCCATTAACATACACGGTGTAATTTTCTAGCACAGACTTTGATTGTGTGATGGAGACCATCTCGCCCATCGCTGCACGTTCCGTCTCACATTTGTGGCCCTTCTTAAACACCCTTGCTGTTGGTTAGCATATCCCCAGTGTCTGGATCAGCCGACATAGATCCAAGGTGCCACACACTGCTTTGACTTAGGGTCAAATGGTGGGGCAACACTTGCAGTACTCTGGACTTCATGCTTTAACCCCACCAGTTGGTATGTGGGCTTCACTGCGGGGTTCTCAGGCCGTTACTCCAGAAGTGATCCCCATAATGTGTCAGCCGAATGTACCATAGGCCAGGGCACAGTACTGGGCATGTAAACAGGGCAGAGTCAGACTATTCAGGGGTGGGCAGCACAACTTCAGAACGAGGAACAATGCACATTTGCGCAGCCCCATAGACTCCTGTGGTATCTCGGGGGCACATATGTCTGCCGAAGCCCCTACAGAGTTCCACACTGTTAAAGTGATGCTTTCCATATTTCCAAACTTCGCCAGTTATTAAAGAAAAACCCGTCACCAAGTATGAGCAGCATGAAGTTCTGGCGCTCAGATGTGGGAGTCTAGAGGTATTTCGATAAATGGGAGTGCGCACGTAGAGCGTGGAGCCAGCGGTCCGGCTGCTTGCCTGGTAATGGCTTTTCGAGGGCGATTTGGGGGGCCAGGTAAATATAAAAAACTCCTCCCAGGACTCCGGGGAAGCTACCGTATGAGCACCTACCTTAGTTTCTGCTGATCACACCTGGTGACAGATTCCCCGCTAAGGCCGGATTCACTCGAGCGTACACGTATGTGCCCCTGCCTGAGCGCTGCATTTCTGCACAATGAACAATGCTTTTTTGTGTGCACATCGCCATATTTCAATGTACTTTTTGCGCCCCAAGGCCTCTTTTTTTGCGCGTGCCATAAAAAGATAGCACTGATGCTCCCCATAGAAATGGCTAATTAGCTTAATGAGTTCAAAATGTGTTCTTTTTCCTGAGCCATTACGCAGTGTTTCACGCATCTTCAAGCGTACTGTGTGCACATTTGCCCATCACCATTGACTTCTATGGGGACTTTTTGTGTGCAAATGCACACCCCAATGCGCAGGACAATATGCGCTTGTGAACAAACTCATTGAAATCAATGTTTTATTTATGTGCGCAAATTTTGTCCTCGCAAATAAACGCAAAAACATGTCCTGGTAAGGGCGGCTACCCACTAGCGATATTTTTTCTTGTGATGCGAGAATGATGATTATGAAACCAATGATTTTCAATGGTTTCATACACATTTGCGGCTTTTTTTCTTAAGTCTTGCAGCGCAAAGAAAAAATCTGCAATATCGCTCAGTGTTTGCAATGAGGCCGGCGGCAGCAGCGTTGGCACCATTGAAAACATAGGGAGTATATCACAGACTTCTGCCCCCCCACCCCCTTTTTCCCGTAGGCAGAGGCGTAACTTGAAGCTCCTGGGCCCCAATGCAAAACAAGTAACAAGGCCCCCAACTATAATGATTCATTCATGGTACTGGGCTCCCTATAGGGAGAAGAGAGGTCTTATGGGCCCCCTAAGGCTCCTGGGCCCAGGGGCAACCGCATCCTCCGTATCCTCTATGGTTACGCCCCTGCCAGTAGGGATGAAGGAATCCTCTGTCATGGCTGTGGCAGAAGTCCATGATGCTATCCCATTTCTTTCAATGGGGCCGGCATTGCTGCAGCCCTATTGAAAGCAGTGGGTTGCAGGCAACCCTCACAGCACTGATTCTCAGGGAAGGGCTTAAAATAGTAGCCTTTCCCTAAAATCATCCCTAGCTATAAAAAAGTTAAAAAAAAAAAAAAAAAAAAAAAATATATATATATATATATATATATATATATATATATACTCACCTGGAAAAGCCATCCAGCTCTTCTCTCCTGCCCTGGCAGTTGTCTTCTGTGTTCTGGAGGCCGGGGATTGAAAAATCCCTACCTCCAGAAAATGCTGGTCTCATTGGCTGAGCGCTCAGCCTATCACAGGCAGCCCTCAGCCAATTCATCAATTCACCTCTTCTAGGTGAGTATATATATATTTTTTTTTCCTGCTAGCTATTTTTTAGGGAAGGGCTTATATATTATAGAAAGGGCTTATATTTTAAACCCATCCCTGAAACTCATCGCTGGGGGGGGGGGGGGGGGGGTTGCCTGCAATCCACCACTTTCAATGGGACCGCAGCAGTGCCAGCCCCGGGGGAAAGAAATGGCATAGTATCACGGACTTCTGCCACAGCTATGACAGAGGATTCCTTTATCCCTCTGGTCCCCGCGACCATATATCTATATTACACTCGAGTTCAGCACTAACAACCAATCAGGTTGAATCAGACAATCTAAACAACCAATCAGGTGGCTGGAATTGTGAATCAGAACCAATCAGGTTGCTGGAATTGTGAATCAGAACCAATCAGGTTGCTGGAATTCCTCCATGGTGCTGAACTTGAGTGTAATATAGATGTATGCTCCCTGAGGATGAAGGAATCCTCTGCCATAGCTGTCACAGCTGTGGCAGAAGTCCGTGATGTACTCCCTATGTTTTTAATAGGGCTGGCGCTGCCACCAGCCCCACTGAAAACAATGAGCGATATTGCAGTGTTTTCTCTTTGCCGCGAGGCACTCGATCTTGCATTGCTAGACAAAAAAACGCTAGCGAGTAGAAACCCTAAAGCCGACTTAAAGGGGTTGTCCCGAGCCGAAACGTTTTTGTTTTTTATTCAATAGGCCCCCCGTTCGGCGCGAGACAAACACAAGGGATGGGTTAAAAAAAAAACAGTTTAGTACTTACCCGAATCCCCGCTCTGCGGCGACTTCTTTCTTACCTTAGCAAGATGGCCGCCGGGATCTTCACCCACGATGCACCGCGGGTCTTCTCCCATGGTGCACCGTGGGCTCTGTGCGTTCCATTGCCGATTCCACCCTCCTGATTGGCTGGAATCGGCACACGTGACGGGGCGGAGCTACGAGGAGCAGCTCTCCGGCACGAGCGGCCACATTCAGAAGGGAGAAGACCGGACTGCGCAAGCGCGTCTAATCGGGAGATTAGACGCTGAAATTAGACGGCACCATGGAGACGAGGACGCTAGCAACGGAACAGGTAAGTGAATAACTTCTGTATGGCTCATATTTAATGCACGATGTATATTACAAAGTGCATTAATATGGCCATACAGAAGTGTATACGCCCACTTGCTTTCGCGGGACAACCCCTTTAAGGCATAAATAGGCTTGACCCTGAAGGGGTTAAGAAAATTCAAAGGAAAAGAAACTTGGCAGATTTGGCAGATTTTAAATACCCCCAACCAGGGCAAAAACTCAACTCAGCTGAAAACTCAACAGGCGAGATCCAGACTGCGCAGGTAATGATCCTCTGTCCAGAATGGCTCTCTGCATATACAATAGAGATCCGGTTGCCTCTCTTCTATGATGCTTATTTACCCGCTCTCACTGCTTCAAGGCAATCATTCATTCGCTCAATACTTGAGAACAAATGTAATCAATGCGTTAAACCGCTCTGCTCCTATCATGATTGTAATCAGTGCCCGCTTTTTTTTTATAGACAAATATTCAAATTACTCTATTTTACTATTTTTTATCCTTTAATTGCAGCAGTGTTATATTTTTTGTTTAACCTGATCATCTATAAATGGATAAGAATATTCCGGATTGTAATTTACGAAAGGTTAAACACTGTTCTGCCTGATTCATTTTATTAAACCTTTATGTTCGCTCCTTCTAGGTCATTTCCTTTCATTGAAGCTCAGGGCTCCGTCTATTAAATATCGAAAAGTCTCATTTTCCCTTTCCCCTTTTATTTGGTGTCTACAGCTCTAAAAACTATTTACCTCGTTTCACTTATTACGGAACGGTCTTCAGTGAAATTGTATTGGATATTTGGGATCCTTGGTAGAGAACTGTGTAAACATTCTCTCTGACCTTTCTGATCCTCCGAGGGAAAATGGTGGAACGGTAAATGAAGAAGGGTGGGAAAAAGTCAGGATGCAGATGTTTTCAAAAAGAAGTTCAGAGTGCAGAAGTTGTCATCTGAGATGAAGGGGTCTGTCTTCTGGGATAAAGATGGGATTCTGGTTGACTTTCCAAAAGGCGTCTACTATAACAGCAGTATATTACACAAAACTGCTGGATAAATTGAAGGAGGCTTTGACGTCTAAAATGCTTGGCAAGTTGAACCAAGGTGTCATGTTTTTGCGCGACAACATAGTGGCCATCACACAGAGCCAACTAGCGGACCTGGGCTTCAAAGTGCTGGATGATCCCCCTTATTTGTCTGATCTGGAACACCTGGATTATCATTATTTTTTTTTTTAATTTGAAGAAACCCCTTAAGGGAACCAAACCAAAAGTATTCTATCTGGATGGGTTTCAGAAGTTTCACTACTTGTAAGACGTGCGTTGATATCCAACGGCACTATGTAGAATAACTGTGAAATTCAATCGTTTTATGTCAATTTTTTGTGGTCAAAGTCAAGGACTTAGAACACTTTGAACTACATTTCACAAAGGTTCTTTGTGCCTCCATGTCATGATTCAGTTGTAGAAACAAAGAACAACACAATGGTGCTGCTAGGGGGATCCAAGAGTATATTTTGTACCATAAACTGTATTTATTTAACAATATAGCGGCATACAGTATAATGAATTTCCATCACCTCTGGGGTCTTCATCAGATACCTGATGAAGACCCCAGAGGGGGTTGAAACACATTCATGTATGCTGGAAAACATCTCCCCATTTTTACCATGACTTGAAGCTGGTGACACAGAAAAACAGTTATGTCAACAGAACATTTGGCATTCATTGGGATTGTGTCTCAAGCAGCACAACTCCAGGTAAACTCATTGTAAAAATGAAAAATTAAGCAAGTAGAAGGTTTCAGAATCAAATGAAACTTTCTGTGTGGTCAGAAAGGGTCATTTATTGTGGGAAATGAAACACTTGGAGGATCTAGTATCCTGTTGGACGCCTCCAGCTTGGATGCAGGATGTGATATGAGCGGCATGCAGATGCCTAGCTCTCCAGACGTGAACATGTCATCGTCAGTGACCAAAAGAAACCTGGATTCGTCGCTGAAGACAATCCAGTTCTACTCCGTAAAAGTCCAGTTTTGTTGTTCATGACATCACTGCAAACAGAGGCGACAACGGAGGGGATCAAAGGCCGTACACATAATGAGCGACGTGAGACCAAATGTCTTTCAGCCAAGTACCTGGAAAAGGTTCTGACAGACTTCGGGGTGTAACGATGGTGCCATCTATCTCTGGATGGTGGACAAGGAAACAGTTGGAGCTGCTTGTGCTTGGCGAATGGTCAGATGATTCTCTCTAATGGTGGTCTGTCGATGACATTCTGAGCCTGGTCACCTTGTGTGTGTTCCCTAATGCATCCTCTGATCCCAACACCTCATGACAGTCCAGTCAGTATGGCCCAGATTGCAGGTAATTTCTCGATATGACCATTCAGCTTCTCTCATCTCAAACTCTGTTAACTGGGCAGAATCTTTCCTCTGCATCATGGAGGCGTCTAGTGGTCAACAAGCTCTACGCAAGCAGAAGAAGAGGTCACTACACACAAGGAGCCTCCGAGAGCCTTTTATAGGCCAAGGGGGGAACCACTTTTAGGGCCACAGGTAGAAAGATTGTTCATCTAGTCATGCCACAACTGTTATATTTGTATATCTGCCATGCCGGGTTTGGCAGCAAAACGGCAACTCCTTCTAGATACTTGATTTCTTTTGACTATATGTATATCATTTGTACACCCTTCATTGCTTTGTATTAGTACATTTAGACCTGCAACCTTGACTTCCCTCCTGTTTTTTGTTTGCACATTGTTGGAGTTCGAAGAGTTTCTGTATTTTCATGACTCAGGTACATTTTTTATGTCCGTATTTGCTGATATTGTAGAACTCATGAAGGCTGTATCATTCTCTAGAGTCTCACTATTGATGAAAAAAGAACAAAATCAAATGGAACATGCTCTGTTCTCTAGGTACGTCATTGCAGCTTTTAGGTTGACTCTTGAACCCCTCTCTATGACCTCAATTTGCCCTCATAGGGCATATGGAAAATATGTATCTTAAAGGGGTATTCACATGACTTAACATTGCTTCCAGTGGATAGGTCATCAATAATTGATTGGCAGTAGTTTCCTGACCTGGTCCCTGGTCGATCAGCCATTTGCTAGGCTACTACCATCATGTAAAGAGCAGGAAGTAGATCGCTCCATATACTAGTGGCCTGGTATGGTATTGCAGGCACAGCTGTAATCGAAGTAAATGGGCCCTGTGCCTGCAATACCACACCATGCAATGCTCTGTACATGGTGATAGTAAACCTTTCAAACGGCTGATTGGCCGGGGTCTGGCTCCTAAAACAATGAAAGCAGCCTGGAAAATAGCCGATCAGCACAACCCCTGCCAATCATCTATTGGTAAAGTATAAATTGAAAGCACCTCGTGTGTGGACTGACATAGAAAAGGGAGGTGAGACCAGTAATCAGAACTGTTCACCTGTAGTTCCTGATGATTCCAATGGAGCTGGTGGCTCTCCCATGAGATAGGTGTGGATGGGACAAGACACCGCCCAGGACAGGCGGCTTTCTCAGGCCAACCCCAAGAAGGTGGCTTCATTGCATCTGACGATGCGGCAGGTCCTGCTCCATCTGGCCTTTTACTTACCCCGCTCTTCTCTGCTTTGGCTCTGCACTGTTTTCCCAACTACACCTGTCACACCAATCAGCTATTGATAATCTATCCTAATTTTTAAAGAGCTGGAAAACCTCTTTAAGGCCTTCTTAAAAGTTCCAAGTTCTGGATAACCTTCCAGAGATACCAATATGAACTTGATACACAATGACACTGAAAACAGATTTTTTTTATTTTCCTCATCTCAATGGGGAGGCTGCGGGTTACTCGCTATAAAAATATATATTTAAGCCTGATAAGCCGGGGCTCTGACATGCGGTAAAATGTATATGTTTTATTAACTTGTTTTTCTCGCCGTTTGTACAATGACAGACCATTAAGTTGAGCACCCATTATTAACACACAGTTGGACTTTTCCACATCCAGTCAGGCTGCAGATTTTAAGCAGCATGGGGTAGAGCAAATGAAAGATATCTAAGAATAAAACAAACCTGAAGCAGCACATTAAAAGGTGTTCACATGTGGCAGGCCTTTGTACAATGTGATCTGAGCAAATGCGCTATACAATGTAATACTTTCATACAATTACATTTTCATTTGAGTTCAATTCGACTTCTGCTAAGTTTGTGAAACTTCACCACGGCCAGAAACTTTTCTTAATTTAAAGATGGAGGAACCAGGAAGCCTCAGAACAGAAACCTCTGAAGCCGAGAATAACCATTGGCCTGCAAGAAGCATTCCTAATCAGTAATGTGTATTCAATGTAGCAAATTATAAAGCCAAAAACAAAATTGGCTTAATGATAGAAAGCAGAGGGGGGGGTAATAAATGGTTCGTACTCTGATTGGGTCACCATCGCTAGTGGGGTACCACAGGGCTCAATACTAGGCCCCATTCTGTTCAATATATTTATCAACGACCTGATAGAGGGGCTGCACAGCAAAATATCAATATTTGCAGATGATACAAAATTATACAATATAATTAATACAAAGCAGGACAATGTACGGCTACAAACGGACCTAGATAAGCCGGGGGCTTGGGGAGAAAAATGGCAAATGAAGTTCAATGTTGACAAATGTAAGGTTATGCACATGGGCAGGAGAAACGGATGTCACCAATATACACTAAATGGGGTACTGCTGGGGAAAAGTGATATGGAAAAAGACCTGGATTGCAGACTAAACTGGAGTAACCAATGCCAGTCAGCTGCTGCAAAGGCAAATAAAGTTTTGGGATGCATTAAAAGAGGTATAGGGGCGAGGGACGAGAACATTATCCTTCCATTATATAAGGCACTTGTCAGGCCTCACATGGAATACTGCACACAGTTCTGGTCAGCAGTGCTGAGGAAAGATGTTACAGTATTGTAGGGGGTTCAAAGAAGAGCGACTAAGCTAGTACATGGAATGACGGGACTGGAATACCCAGAGAGGCTATCAAAATTGGGACTATTTACTCTAGAAAAAAGAAGGTTAAGGGGCGACCAAATAACCATGTATAAGTACATGAGGGGACAATACAAGGATCTCTCCCGCGATCTGTTTATACCCAGGACTGCGAAGGTAACAAAAGGGGATTCTTAGAAGAATGCAGGTTTTATCACCAACATAGAAAAGGGTTCTTTACTGTTAGAGCAGTTAGACTGTGGAACTCTCTGCCTGAGGAAGTGGTGATGGCAGGATCCATAGAGGAGTTTAAAAGGGGACTTGATGTCTTTCTGGAGAGGAAGGATATTATAGGTTATAAATCTTAGGTTAATTGTTAATCCGGGCATACAGGCAGGTAGGAACTATTAGGGGTAGATCCAGGGAACAGTCTGATTGCCATTAGGGAGTCGGGAAGGAATTTTTTTCCCAAAAAGGGCTAATTGGCTCCTGCTTCTTGGGTTTTTTTTTTGCCTTCCTCTGGATCAACAAAACAGGAGGCTAAACAGGCTGGACTAGATGGACATTGTCTTCATTCAGCCTTATGATTATGTTACTATGTTACTATGTAGACGAGTAAATAAGTTACTGCCTGTCAAAATAATAAATATTCTTTAGAAATAAAAACAACTATATATTACTATGGTATAAAATGTAACATTCACTGAATGGCCACTTTATTAGAACCCCTCATCTAGTAACACAATGAACCTCATGTGGCATTCAGCAATCTGTTGTGGTGTAGATACCACTAGATAATGTATAGAATCATAGAATGGTAGAGTTGGAAGGGACCACCAGGGTCATCAGGTCCAACCCCCTGGTCAGTGCAGGATCAATAAATCATCCCAGACAGATGTCTGTCCGGCCTCTGAACACTTCCATTGAAGGAGAACTCACCACCTCCCGTGGCAACCTGTTCCACTCATTGATCCCCCTCACTGTCTAATATCTAATCTGTGTCTCCCCCCTTTCAGTTTCATCCCATTGCTTCTAGTCTTTCCTTGTTCAGATGAGAATAGGGCTGATCCCTCTGCACTGTGACAGCCCTTCAGATATTTGTAGACAGCTATTAAGTCTCCTCTCAGCCTTCTCTTCTGCAAGCTAAACATTCCCAGATCCTTTAACTGTTCTTCATAGGACATGATTTGCAGACCGTTCACCATCTTGGTAACTCTTCTCTGAACTTGCTCCAGTTTGTCTATCTCTTTTTTAAAGTGGGGTGCCCAGAACTGGATACAGTATTCCAGATGAGGTCTGACTAAGTGTGTGTGTGTGTGTGGGGGGGGGGGGGGGGGGGGGGGGGATAATTACTTCAAGTGATCTAGACTCTATGGTTTTTTTTTTTTTTAATACATCCCAAATTGTGTTTTTGGCTGCTGCATCACATTGTTGGCTCATGTTCAGTCTATGATCTATAAGTATACCCAAGTCTTTTTCACATGTGCTGCTGCTTAGCCCAATTCCTCCCATTCTGTATGTGCTTTTTTCATTTTTCTTGCCCAGATGTAGGACTTTGCATTTCTCCTTGTTAAATACTAGAGATGAGCGAGCACCAAAATGCTCGGGTGCTCGTTACTCGAGTCGAACTTTCAGTGATGCTCGAGAGTTCCTTTCGAGTAACGAACCCCATTGAAGTCAATGGGTGACTAGAGCATTTTTGTATATCGCCGATGCTCGCTAAGGTTTTCATTTGTGAAAACCTGGGAAATTCAAGAAAGTGATGGGAACGACACAGAAACGGATAGGGCAGGCGAGGGGCAACATGTTGGGCTGCATCTCAAGTTCCCAGGTCCCACTATTAAGCCACAATAGCGGCAAGAGTGAGACCCCCCTCCTTCCCCCGCACTGTCAGCATAAAGATCGTTCTCCTCTGCCACAGCTGTAACAGCTGTGGCAGAGAAGAACGATGTTAGCCCATTGAATTCAATGGAGCCGGCAATACAGCCGACTCCATTGAAAGCAATGGGCTGCCGGCGATCGCGGGATGAATTGTCGGGAAGGGGTTAAATATATAAGCCCTTCCCTGCAATTCATCCAGAAATGTGTAAAAATAAAAAATATATATATACTCACCTGGTCCCGGCAGACGGAGTTCAGCGCGGCCAGCGGCAGTCCTCCTGAACTGCTCTGAACAGCTGTGAGTAGTATTCAGCAGCCGGGGATTTATGAATGGGTGAGTGACTGCTGCCTCTCATCTGATTGGTCCCGCTGAGCCAATCAGAGGCAGCAGTCACAAACCCATTCATAAATTCATGAATGGGTGTGTGAGTGGAATCTGCCTCTGATTGGTCAGGCTGTGACCAATTAGAGGCAGCTCATTCAGCAGGCGGGGATTTTAAATCCCCAGCTGCTGAATACTACTCACAGCTGTTCAGAGCAGTTCAGGAGGACTGCAGCTGGCCGCGCTGAACTCCGTCTGCCGGGACCAGGTAAGTATATATATATATATATATTTTTTTTTTTTTACACATTTCTGGATGAATTGCAGGGAAGGGCTTATATATTTAAGCCCTTCCCGACAATTCATCCCGCGATCGCCGGCAGCCCATTGCTGTATTGCCGGCTCCATTGAATTCAATGGGCTAACATCGTTCTGCCGGGACAAGGTGAGTATATATATATTTTTTTTACACATTTCTGGATGAATTGCAGGGAAGGGCTTATATATTTAAGCCCTTCCCAACAATTCATCCCGCGCTCGCCGGCAGGCCATTGCTTTCAATGGAGCCGGCTGTATTGCCGGCTCCATTGAATTCAATGGTCAGTGCTCGTTTAATCGAGACGAGTACCGTGTGGTGCTCGTCTCGAGTAACGAGCATCTCGAGCATCCTAATACTCGAACGAGCATCAAGCTCGCTCATCTCTATTAAATACCATTCTGTTAGTCGCTGCCCACTGTTCAAACTTGTGTAGATCTTTGTGAATATGCTCTTTTTCTCTCTTCCCTAGTGTTAGCTATGATTCGTAGCTTTGTGTGATCGGCAAATTTGATCAGTTGCCCATCAATTACCTTTCCAGATCATTTATAACAATGTTGACCAACACTGGGCCCAGGGCAGAGCCTTGTGGTCCCCACTTGATACATTCTTCCACTTGGATGTGCAGCCATTTATGACCACTCTTTGAGTACGATCACTCAGCCAGTTGTGAATCCACCTAACAGTTGCCTTGTCAATCCCATTTTTGGTCATTTTTTCAATAAGTCTGGTATGAGATGCTTTGTCAAATGCTTTACTAAGGTCAAGATATACTATATCCACCGCATTTCCCTGATCACCCCAGTCGGTGAATATCTATCTATCTATCTATCTATCTATCTATCTATCTATCTACCTACCTCATATCTATCTACCTCATATCTATCTATCTATCTATCTCCTATCTATCTATCTATCTATCTATCTCCCATCTATCTATCTATCTATCTATCTATCTATCTATCTATCTCATATCTATCTATCTATCTATCTCATATCTATCTATCTATCTATCTATCTCATATCTATCTATCTTTCTCTTATCTATCTCATATCTATCAATCTATCTATTTATCTCCTATCTATCTATCTCCTCTATATCTATCTATCTATCTATCTCATATCTATCAATCTATCTATGTCATATCTCTCTATCTCCGATCTATCTATCTCATATCTATCAATCTATCTATGTCATATCTATCTATCTCCGATCTATGTATCTCATATCTATCTATCCATCTATCTCATATCTATCTATCTATCTATCTATCTATCTATCTATCTATCTATCTATCTATATAACCATCTATCTCATATCTATCTATCTATCCATCTATCTCATATCTATCTATCTATCTATCTATCTATCTATCTATCTATCTATCCATCCATCTCCTATCTATCTATCTATCTATCTCATATATATCTCATATCTATCTATCTATCTATCTATCTCCTATCTATCTATCTATCTATATCTCATATCTATCTATCTATCTATCTATCTCATATCTATCTATCTCATATCTATCTATCTATCTATATCTATCTATCTCATATTTATCTATCTATCTATCGATCTCATATCTATCAATCTATCTATGTCATATCTCTCTATCTCCGATCTATCTATCTCATATCTATCAATCTATCTATGTCATATCTATCTATCTCCGATCTATGTATCTCATATCTATCTATCTATCCATCTATCTCATATCTATCTATCTATCCATCTCATATCTATCTATTTCCTATCTATCTATCTATCTATCTATCTCATATCTATCTCCTATCTATCTCATATCTATCTATCTATCTATCTATCTATATAACCATCTATCTCATATCTATCTATCTATCCATCTATCTCATATCTATCTATCTATCTATCCATCTATCTCATATATATCTCATATCTATCTATCTATCCATCTATCTCCTATCTATCTATCTATCTATCTATCTATCTATCTATCTATATCTCATATCTATCTATCTATCTATCTATCTATCTATCTATCTATCTATCTATCTATCTATCTCATATCTACCTATCTATCTCATATCTATCTATCTATCTCATATCTATCTATCTATCTAGCTATCTATCTCATATCTATCTCATGTCTATCTATCTATCTATCTATCTATCTATCTCATATCTATCTATCTCATATCTATCTATCCATCTATCTCATATCTATTTATCTATCTATCTATCTATCCATCTATCTCATATCTATCTATCTATCTATCTATCTATCTATCTATCTATCTATCTATCCATCCATCTCCTATCTATCTATCTATCTATCTCATATCTATCTATCTATCCATCTATCTCCTATCTATCTATCTATATCTCATATCTATCTATCTCATATATATCTATCTCATATCTATCTATCTCATATTTATCTATCTATCTCTATATCTCATATCCATCTAGCTATCTGTCTATCTCATATCTATCTATCTCATATCTATCTATCTATCTATCTATCTATCTATCTATCTATCTATCCATCTATCTCCTATCTATCTATCTATCTATCTATCTATCTATATCTCATATCTATCTATCTCATATCTATCTTATATCTATCTATCTCATATTAATCTATCTATCTATATATCTCATATCTATCTATCTATCTATCTATCTCATATCTATCTATCTCATATTTATCTATCTATCTATCTGTCTATCTCATATCTATCTATCTGTATCTCATATCTATTTATCTATCTATCTATCTATCTCATATCTATCTATCTCATATCTATCTATCTTTCTCTTATCTATCTCATATCTATCTATCTATCTATCTAGCTATCTATCTCATATCTATCTCCGATCTATGTATCTCATATCTATCTATCTTTCTCTTATCTATCTCATATCTATCTATCTATCTATCTCATATCTATCTATCTTTCTATTATCTATCTCATATCTATCTATCTATCTATCTATCTCATATCTATCTCATATCTATCTCTTATCTATCTCATATCTATCTATCTATCTCATATCTATCTATCTATCTATCTTTCTCTTATCTATCTCATATCTATCTATCTATCTATCTATCTCATATCTATCTCATATCTATCTCATATCTATCTATCTATCTCATATCTATCTATCTATCTCATATCTATCTATCTCATATCTATCTCATATCTATCTATCTCATATTTATCTATCTATCTGTATATCTCATATCTATCTAGCTATCTGTCTATCTCATATCTACTTATCCATCTATCTATCTATCTATCTCATATCTATCTATCTATCTATCTATCTATCTATCTATCCATCTATCTCATATCTATCTATCCATCTATCTCCTATCTATCTATCTATCTTTCTATCTATCTATCCATTCATCTCCTATCTATCTATCTATCTATCTCATATCTATCTATCTATCTATCCATCTATCTCCTATCTATCTATCTATCTATCTATCTATATCTCATATCTATCTATCTCATATATATCTATCTCATATCTATCTATCTATCTATCTCATATCTATCTATCTCATATTTATCTATCTATATATCTCATATCTATCTATCTATCTGTCTATCTCATATCTATTTATCCATCTATCTATCTATCTATCTATCTATCTATCTCATATCTATCTATCTATCTGTCTATCTCATATCTATCTATCTGTCTATCTCATATCTATCTATCTATCCATCTATCTCATATCTATCTATCTATCTATCTATCTCATATATATCTCATATCTATCTCATATCTATCTATCTATCTATCTATCTATCTATCTCATATCTATCTATCTCATATTTATCTATCTATCTATCTGTCTATCTCATATCTATCTATCTATCCATCTATCTCATATCTATCTATCTATCTATCTATCTATCTATCTCATATATATCTCATATCTATCTCATATCTATCTATCTATCTATCTCATATATATATATATATCTCATATATATCTCATATCTAGCTTCTATCTATCTATCTATCTATCTATCTGTCTATCTCATATCTATCTATCTATCTATCTATCTATCTATCTATCTATCTGTCTATCTCCTATCTATCTATCTCATATCTATCTATTTATCTCATATCTATCTATCTCATATTTATCTATTTATCTATCTGTCTATCTCATATCTATCTATCTCATATCTATCTATCTATCTATCTCATATTTATCTATCTATCTATCTGTCTATCTCATATCTATCTATCTCATATCTATCTATCTATCTATCTATCTATCTATCTGTCTATCTCATATCTATTTATCTATCTATCTCATATCTATCTATCTATCTCATATCTATCGATCTTTCTCTTATCTATCTCATATCTATCTATCTATCTATCTCATTTCTATCTATCTATCTATCTATCTATCTATCTATCTATCTATCTATCTATCTATGTCATATCTATCTATCTCCGATCTATGTATCTCCTATCTATCTATCTATCTATCCATCTATCTCATATCTATCTCATATCTATCTATCTATCTATCTCTCATATATATCTCATATCTATCTATCTCATATCTATCTATCTCATATCTATCTATCTATCTATCTATCTATCTATCTATCTATCTATCTATCTATCTATCTAATATCTATCTTATATCTATCTATCTATCTATCTATCTATCTATCTATCTATCTATCTCATATATATCTCATATCTAGCTCCTATCTATCTATCTATCTATCTGTCTATCTCATATCTATCTATCTATCTTATATCTATCTATCTATCTATCTATCTATCTCCTATCTATCTCCTATCTATCTCCTATCTATCTCCTATCTATCTCCTATCTATCTATCTATCTATCTATCTATCTATCTATCTATCTATCTATCTATCTATCTATCTATCTATCTATCTATCGGCGAGTGACTCCATAATGTTGCTTGCAGTGATTGTATCTCTTACAGACTGGTGAAAATGTTATAAAAATTTGCCTCTGCGGGAAATCGTCAGTACATGGTAATGCAATGGCCCACATTTATCAAAGCGTTCACACCATGTTCTGGTAGAAGATGTGACTTTTCATTTTGATGTACATTATGCCACATTTGAGCAAAAATTTACCACTTTTCTTTTCACTTATCAAATTTGAAAACTGAGAAGAAGAAAAATGGGCCTGGAGTCCAAGGAGATATTTTATGTTACATGTATTAACCTAAAGGAAATGACACAAAGCTTCTCACACATCTCGGCTCGCTCTTAGCAGGTGCAGATAGGATCTTTTCGCCTGAGAAGTGAAAATACATCACATTTGTTGCGAGCCGCGCTCCTTGGCACACATGAGTCCCGCTACCTGCTGCACTGTGACTGGTGTAAAAGAAGCATGTTGTAGTAAATGGGCTCCATATGTCCAATGCATCCCATACAAAAGATTACAAAGGAAATAGGCACAAGGTCCGCAGATCCAACAAATAGATGACATGTATAGATGCACATAGACCTGCGACAGCACAGCACCATCAGAAACACATGGCAGCGGCACGCGTGCACATATGAGACCTCGTAAAGATGCAGAACTCTTGGATTCAGTAACCACATACAAAGTCAAGGTTTTTAGCAGATAGGTTGATAAACCACATCCACCACTCCCAGGTGACCACGCTCACGGATGAGCTCCAACACGGACAGATCTCTCTCTTTTGGGCCTGAACCTCCATATGATTCATGGTAGTAGGATACCAGGCTGTAAGGACTAATCAAAAGAACCTGGCATGTATATGCGGTTAGTATAAACTTAGGCATCTTCTTTCAGGTATTAAATCCACATGAGTGCCGCCGCCATGTGTTTCTGCTCGTACAATATATTTCTGTGGTCGCTGGACTGCAGATGGAGACAACACTGATTTGTAATATTATTGTGTACATTGAGCCTTAAAGGGGTTGTCCCGCGCCGAAACGTTTTTTTTTTTTTTTCAACAGCCCCCCCGTTGGCGCGAGACAAACCCGATGCAGGGACCTAAAAAAAAAATCCGCACAGCGCTTACCTGAATCCCCGCGCTCCGGTGACTTCTTACTTACCGGTTGAAGATGGCCGCCGGGATCTTCTCCCTCGGTGGACCGCAGCTCTTCTGTGCGGTCCATTGCCGATTCCAGCCTCCTGATTGGCTGGAATCGGCACGTGACGGGGCGGAGCTACACAGAGCCGCTCTCCGGCACGAGCGGCCCCATTCAGAAAAGAAGAAGCCCCGGACTGCACAAGCGCGTCTAATCTGGCGATTAGACGCTGAAAATTAGACGGCACCATGGAGACGAGGACGCCAGCAACGGAACAGGTAAGTGAAAAACTTTTTATAACTTCTGTATGGCTCATAATTAATGCACAATGTACATTACAAAGTGCATTAATATGGCCATACAGAAGTGTATAGACCCACTTGCTTTCGCGGGACAACCCCTTTAAGGGTATATCTGGGGAGAGGAAAAAAAATCAAGGTTAGTTGTTCACAATGCTGGAAAAACCATCATATTAACTGCTACCCTGCTGCCATTGTCATGTCGGTGCTCCGGCCGCTCTCTACCTCCGACTTGAGAAAGACAGCGATGACAGTACCGATGTCATTGAAATGTGACCCCCTACAGCCAATCACCAGCTCGATTTGGTTAGTGATTAGCTACTGCAGTCACATGTACATTATTGGGACGTCTTTGCTGCTGCAGGCAGAAGTGATGACCAGCAGGGGGTGGGGTACCCGCAGACCAAGACTGGTGGGGTGGGTGAGGTAAGTATGGCTTCTTTTACTTTTTAAAGCACTTTAAGCAACCCTGATTTTTTTTTCCCCCCAGATAACCCCCTCTAACCCATATTTAACTATCTGTTCTACAGGTGTAACAACTATTAGCTAACAATTATATTGGATTCTAAGGCGATCAACATTTATTTGTTATGCGGTCTGGATGACTTTCGCCAATAAAAGCTCTGAGAAGGCATTTATAAAGGGACCTTCTGATCTTTTTCAGGTATAAGTTTTATTCCCATCTGACTCAAAGTGCTTTCCTCATGTTGTAAAGTGATGGCATATCACTTGTATGGATCTGAAGATAAGTCCGGGGATAGGCCGGGCTGGAAACTGTGAAAGTGGGGGCAACAAGGGGTACAAGGATGGTTGTCGCTCCCGAGCCATCGGGTTCCAGACATCCCCACAGTATGGCACATGCAAAGATTTGGTCATTGTTCAATCTGGTGGGGTCCACATGGGGAGCCATGAAATGAGCAATAAATGCAGTTCGTTGCTCAATAAGAATAGACTGTGAACAGCAGCAACACAACAGGCTGGCAGGTAAGTTACTCCTTGTTTGTGGCTTAGGCAAAGTTACAGTCTCAGGAAAGTTACAGGTTAATTTCACCTGGATCTCAATAACATGTTCCTGGGCAGTGGAAGAAAGGCGAGCAGCATTTTGGAAGCGTTCTAGACCTAGAGTTTCGGCTAATTTTTATTTCTCAGCGTCTTCTCCTTGCAAGTGGCCCCCCTTGGAGAGGCAACCATGTCCCCTTTGGCTTAATGCAGAACCTGTAAGCCAGGCACTACAGCTGGAACAGTTCAGAGAGTATCTGTAGAGCAAAGCGTCGATGGCAGTATCCTGCACTCCCATTAACTTCCTACTCTGGCCATAGGCTGCTCCCACCGGAACTAGGAAGAAGCCCAGGGGAAAGGCTGATGTCACAATAGGAACTCCGCCACTTCCCATCCAGGCCCAGTTTGTGAGAGGCACAGTATCAAACAGAAAGACTTAACAAACAATAAACATGGAAAAAAAAAAAAAGGGAGCACCACCCCTCTACATACCATCATCATTGGAGGCATGAGCTCTGGTGGTGCCACTGATCTTGACAAGGAAGGGTCAAAGCGTTGATTTAGCACTGCGGCAGCTTAACTCATTCTCTCTGCACAGCAGCGCTCCCAGACAGCAGTTGTACTGCAACTCTGCTCTAGTCAAGTAAATGGAGCTGGTTGTGGTTCCCTAAAGGGCCAAAAGGTTGGGAGCGCTGCTATGCAAGGAAAACTTATACGAGGACACAGCGCTAAATCAGCCATGTGATCCCATTATTTTCAGGTTCGGTGAAAGTTGCAGAGGTCAGAAAATGATGGCATATTCTGGCAATGTGCATTCACTTCATTAGATGGCAATACCCACTGAAGCAACAGGTGATCCCCCAATGATAAAGATAGAGGTGGAATCATAGTGGAGAGATAAATCACCCCTAGGCTCCTGCTCTATGTGTAACAAGGAGAGTACCGCCTGCTGGTTGATTAATCAGGTAAGCCAGTGGCTGGATGTATAAGAAGCAGCTAGACAGGCCAGCAGTTTCTCAAACTGGGGACATAGAAGCTGCTCTAACTGGGGACACAGAAGCTGCTCTAACTGGGGACACAGAAGCTGCTCTAGCTGAGGACACAGAAGCTGATCTAGCTGAGGACACAGAAGCTGCTCTAACTGGGGACATAGAAGCTGCTTTTACTGGGGATACAGAAGCTGATCTAACTGGGGACACATGAGCTGCTCTTACTGGGGACACAGAAGCTGCTCTAACTAGGGGCACAGAAGCTGCTCTAACTGTGGACACAGAAGCTGCTCTAGCTGGGGACACAGAAGCTGCTCTAACTGGGGACAAAGAACCTGCTCTAACTGGGGACACAGAAACTGCTCTTACTAGTGACACATAAGCTGCTCTAACTGGGGACACGGAAGCTGCTCTAGCTGGGGACACCAAAGCTGCTCTAACTGGGGACACAGAAGCTGCTCTAACTGGGGACACAGAAGCTGTACTAACTGGGGACACAGAAACTGTTCTAGCTGAGGACACAGTAGCTGCTCTAGCGGGGGAAACATAAGCTGTTCTAGCTAAGGACACAGAAGTTGGTCTTACTGGGGACACAGAAGCTGTTCTAACTGTGGACACAGAAGCTGCTTTAGCTGGGGACACAGAAGCTGCTCTAACTGGGGACACAGAAGCTACTCAAGCTGGGGACAAAGAAGCTGCTCTAACTGGGGACACACAAGAGGCTCTTACTGGGGACACAGAAGCTGCTCTTACTGGGGGCACAGAAGCTGCTCTAACTGGGGACACAGAAGCTGCTCTAGCTGGGAACATAGAATCTGCTCTAACTGGGGACAAAGAACCTGCTCTAACTGGGGACACAGAAACTGCTCTTACTAGGGACACATAAGCTGCTCTAACTGGGGACACGGAAGCTGCTCTAGCTGGGGACACCAAAGCTGCTCTATCTGGGGACACAGAAGCTGCTCTAACTGGGGACACAGAAGCTGTACTAACTGGGGACACAGAAACTGTTCTAGCTGAGGACACAGTAGCTGCTCTAGCTGGGGACACATAAGCTGTTCTAGCTAAGGACACAGAAGTTGGTCTTACTGGGGACACAGAAGCTGTTCTAACTGTGGACACAGAAGCTGCTCTAGCTGGGGACACAGAAGCTGCTCTAACTGGGGACACAGTAGCTGCTCTAACTGGGGACACAGTAGCTGCTCTAACTGGGGACACAGAAGCTGCTCTAGCTGGGGACATAGAAGCTGTTCTGATAAGGGACACACAAGCTGCTCTTACTGGAGACACAGAAGCTGCTCTAACTGGGGACACAGAAGCTGCTCTAACTGTGGACAAAGAAGCTGCTCTAGCTGGGGACATAGAAGTTGCTCTAACTGGAGACACAGAATCTGCTCTAACTGTGGACACAGAAGCTGCTCTAACTAGGGACACAGAAGCTGCTCTAACTGGGGACACAGAAGCTGCTCTAACTGGGGACACAGAAGTTGCTCTAACTGTGGACAAAGAAGCTACTCTAGCTGGGGACAGCAAAGCTGCTCGAACTGGGGACACAGAAGCTGCTCTAACTGGGGACACAGTAGCTATTCTAACTGGGGACACAGAAACACTTCTAGCTGAGGACACAGAAGCTGCTCTAGCTGGCGACACGTAAGCTGTTCTATATAAGGACACAGAAGCTGCTCTTACAGGGGACACAGAAGCTGCTCTAGCTGGGGACACAGAAGCTGCTCTAACTGCAGACACAGAAGTTCCTCTATCTATGGACACAGAAGCTGCTCTAGCTGGGGACACAGAAGTTGCTCTAGCTTTGGATACAGAAGCTGCTCTAGCTGTGAAAACAGAAGCTATTCTAACTGGGGACACAGAAGCTGCTCTTACTGGGGACACAGAAGCTAGTCTAACTGGGGACACATAAGCAGTTTTAGCTGCGGACACAGAAACTGCTCTAACTGCAGACACAGAAGCTGCTCTAGCTGCGGACACAGAAGCTGCTCTAACTGGTGACACAAAAGCTGTTCTAACTGGGGACACAGAAGCTGCTCTACCTGGGGACACAGAAGCTGTTTTAGCTGCGGACACAGAAGCTGCTCTAGCTGGGGACACAGAAGCTGCTTTAACTGGGGACACAGAAGCTGCTCTAACTGGGGACAGAGAAGCTGCTCTTACTGGGAACGCAGAAGCTGCTCTACCTGGGGACACAGAAGTTGCTCTACCTGGGGAGACAGAAGCTGTTTTAGCTGGGGACACAGAACCTGCTTTAACTGGGGACACAGAAGCTGCTCTAAATCGGGACACAGAAGCTGCTCTTACTGGGAACACAGAAGCTGCTCTACCTGGGGACACAGAAGCTGCTCTACCTGGGGACACAGAAGCTGATCTAGCTGGGGACACAGAAGCTGCTTCAACTGGGGACACAGAAGCTGCTTCAACTGTGGACAAAGAAGCTGCTCTAGCTGGGGACACCAAAGCTGCTCTAACTGGGGACACAGAAGCTGCTCTAACTGGGGACACAGAAGCTATTCTAACTGGGGACACAGAAACTGTTCTAGCTGAGGACACAGAAGCTGCTTTAGCTGGAGACACATAAACTGTTCTAGCTAAGGACACAGAAGCTGCTCTTACAGGGGACACAGAAGCTGCCCTAACTAGGGACACAGAAGCTGTTCTAACTGGGGACACAGAAGCTGCTCTAACTGCGGACACAGAAGCTGTTCTAGTTGTAGACACAGAAGCTGCTCTAGCTGGGGACACAGAAGCTGCTCTAGCTGGGGACACAGAAGCTGCTCTAACTGGGGACACAGAAGTTGCTCTAGCTATGGACACAGAAGCTGTACTAACTGGGGACACAGAAACTGTTCTAGCTGAGGACACAGTAGCTGCTCTAGCTGGGGACACATAAGCTGTTCTAGCTAAGGACACAGAAGTTGGTCTTACTGGGGACACAGAAGCTGTTCTAACTGTGGACACAGAAGCTGCTCTAGCTGGGGACACAGAAGCTGCTCTAACTGGGGACACAGAAGCTACTCAAGCTGGGGACAAAGAAGCTGCTCTAACTGGGGACACACAAGCTGCTCTTACTGGGGACACAGAAGCTGCTCTTACTGGGGGCACAGAAGCTGCTCTAACTGGGGACACAGAAGCTGCTCTAGCTGGGAACATAGAATCTGCTCTAACTGGGGACAAAGAACCTGCTCTAACTGGGGACACAGAAACTGCTCTTACTAGGGACACATAAGCTGCTCTAACTGGGGACACGGAAGCTGCTCTAGCTGGGGACACCAAAGCTGCTCTAACTGGGGACACAGAAGCTGCTCTAACTGGGGACACAGAAGCTGTACTAACTGGGGACACAGAAACTGTTCTAGCTGAGGACACAGTAGCTGCTCTAGCTGGGGACACATAAGCTGTTCTAGCTAAGGACACAGAAGTTGGTCTTACTGGGGACACAGAAGCTGTTCTAACTGTGGACACAGAAGCTGCTCTAGCTGGGGACACAGAAGCTGCTCTAACTGGGGACACAGTAGCTGCTCTAACTGGGGACACAGTAGCTGCTCTAACTGGGGACACAGAAGCTGCTCTAGCTGGGGACATAGAAGCTGTTCTGATAAGGGACACACAAGCTGCTCTTACTGGAGACACAGAAGCTGCTCTAACTGGGGACACAGAAGCTGCTCTAACTGTGGACAAAGAAGCTGCTCTAGCTGGGGACATAGAAGTTGCTCTAACTGGAGACACAGAATCTGCTCTAACTGTGGACACAGAAGCTGCTCTAACTAGGGACACAGAAGCTGCTCTAACTGGGGACACAGAAGTTGCTCTAACTGTGGACAAAGAAGCTACTATAGCTGGGGACAGCAAAGCTGCTCGAACTGGGGACACAGAAGCTGCTCTAACTGGGGACACAGTAGCTATTCTAACTGGGGACACAGAAACACTTCTAGCTGAGGACACAGAAGCTGCTCTAGCTGGCGACACGTAAGCTGTTCTATATAAGGACACAGAAGCTGCTCTTACAGGGGACACAGAAGCTGCTCTAGCTGGGGACACAGAAGCTGCTCTAACTGCAGACACAGAAGTTCCTCTATCTATGGACACAGAAGCTGCTCTAGCTGGGGACACAGAAGTTGCTCTAGCTTTGGATACAGAAGCTGCTCTAGCTGTGAAAACAGAAGCTATTCTAACTGGGGACACAGAAGCTGCTCTTACTGGGGACACAGAAGCTAGTCTAACTGGGGACACATAAGCAGTTTTAGCTGCGGACACAGAAACTGCTCTAACTGCAGACACAGAAGCTGCTCTAGCTGCGGACACAGAAGCTGCTCTAACTGGTGACACAAAAGCTGTTCTAACTGGGGACACATAAGCTGCTCTACCTGGGGACACAGAAGCTGTTTTAGCTGCGGACACAGAAGCTGCTCTAGCTGGGGACACAGAAGCTGCTTTAACTGGGGACACAGAAGCTGCTCTAACTGGGGACAGAGAAGCTGCTCTTACTGGGAACGCAGAAGCTGCTCTACCTGGGGACACAGAAGTTGCTCTACCTGGGGAGACAGAAGCTGTTTTAGCTGGGGACACAGAACCTGCTTTAACTGGGGACACAGAAGCTGCTCTAAATCGGGACACAGAAGCTGCTCTTACTGGGAACACAGAAGCTGCTCTACCTGGGGACACAGAAGCTGCTCTACCTGGGGACACAGAAGCTGATCTAGCTGGGGACACAGAAGCTGCTTCAACTGGGGACACAGAAGCTGCTTCAACTGTGGACAAAGAAGCTGCTCTAGCTGGGGACACCAAAGCTGCTCTAACTGGGGACACAGAAGCTGCTCTAACTGGGGACACAGAAGCTATTCTAACTGGGGACACAGAAACTGTTCTAGCTGAGGACACAGAAGCTGCTTTAGCTGGAGACACATAAGCTGTTCTAGCTAAGGACACAGAAGCTGCTCTTACAGGGGACACAGAAGCTGCCCTAACTAGGGACACAGAAGCTGTTCTAACTGGGGACACAGAAGCTGCTCTAACTGCGGACACAGAAGCTGTTCTAGTTGTAGACACAGAAGCTGCTCTAGCTGGGGACACAGAAGCTGCTCTAACTGGGGACACAGAAGTTGCTCTAGCTATGGACACAGAAGCTGCTCTAGCTGTGGACACAGAAGCTATTCTAACTGGGGACACAGAAGTTGCTCTAGCTTTGGACACAGAAGCTGCTCTTACTGAGGACACAAAAGCTATTCTAACTGGGGACACAGAAGCCATTTAAGCTGCGGACACAGAAGCTGCTCTAGCTGCGGACACAGAAGCTGCTCTAACTGGTGACACAGAAGCTGTTCTAACTGGGGACACAGAAGCTGCTCTACCTGGGGACACAGAAGCTGTATTAGCTGCGGACACAGAAGCTGCTTTAACTGGGGACACAGAAGCTGCTTCAACTGTGGACAAAGAAGCTGCTCTAGCTGGGGACACCAAAGCTGCTCTTACTGGGAATGCAGAAGCTGCTCTACCTGGGGACACAGAAGTTGCTCTACCTGGGGAGACAGAAGCTGTTTTAGCTGGGGACACAGAACCTGCTTTAACTGGGGACACAGAAGCTGCTCTAAATCGGGACACAGAAGCTGCTCTTACTGGGAACACAGAAGCTGCTCTACCTGGGGACACAGAAGCTGCTCTACCTGGGGACACAGAAGCTGATCTAGCTGGGGACACAGAAGCTGCTTTAACTGGGGACACAGAAGCTGCTTCAACTGTGGACAAAGAAGCTGCTCTAGCTGGGGACACCAAAGCTGCTCTAACTGGGGACACAGAAGCTGCTCTAACTGGGGACACAGAAGCTATTCTAACTGGGGACACAGAAACTGTTCTAGCTGAGGACACAGAAGCTGCTTTAGCTGGAGACACATAAGCTGTTCTAGCTAAGGACACAGAAGCTGCTCTTACAGGGGACACAGAAGCTGCCCTAACTAGGGACACAGAAGCTGTTCTAACTGGGGACACAGAAGCTGCTCTAACTGCAGACACAGAAGCTGTTCTAGTTGTAGACACAGAAGCTGCTCTAGCTGGGGACACAGAAGCTGCTCTAGCTGGGGACACAGAAGCTGCTCTAACTGGGGACACAGAAGTTGCTCTAGCTATGGACACAGAAGCTGCTCTAGCTGTGGACACAGAAGCTATTCTAACTGGGGACACAGAAGTTGCTCTAGCTTTGGACACAGAAGCTGCTCTTACTGAGGACACAAAAGCTATTCTAACTGGGGACACAGAAGCCATTTAAGCTGCGGACACAGAAGCTGCTCTAGCTGCGGACACAGAAGCTGCTCTAACTGGTGACACAGAAGCTGTTCTAACTGGGGACACAGAAGCTGCTCTACCTGGGGACACAGAAGCTGTATTAGCTGCGGACACAGAAGCTGCTTTAACTGGGGACACAGAAGCTGCTTCAACTGTGGACAAAGAAGCTGCTCTAGCTGGGGACACCAAAGCTGCTCTAACTGGGGACACAGAAGCTGCTCTAACTGGGGACACAGAAGCTATTCTAACTGGGGACACAGAAACTGTTCTAGCTGAGGACACAGAAGCTGCTTTAGCTGGAGACACATAAGCTGTTCTAGCTAAGGACACAGAAGCTGCTCTTACAGGGGACACAGAAGCTGCCCTAACTAGGGACACAGAAGCTGTTCTAACTGGGGACACAGAAGCTGCTCTAACTGCGGACACAGAAGCTGTTCTAGTTGTAGACACGGAAGCTGCTCTAGCTGGGGACACAGAAGCTGCTCTAGCTGGGGACACAGAAGCTGCTCTAACTGGGGACACAGAAGTTGCTCTAGCTATGGACACAGAAGCTGCTCTAGCTGTGGACACAGAAGCTATTCTAACTGGGGACACAGAAGTTGCTCTAGCTTTGGACACAGAAGCTGCTCTTACTGAGGACACAAAAGCTATTCTAACTGGGGACACAGAAGCCATTTAAGCTGCGGACACAGAAGCTGCTCTAGCTGCGGACACAGAAGCTGCTCTAACTGGTGACACAGAAGCTGTTCTAACTGGGGACACAGAAGCTGCTCTACCTGGGGACACAGAAGCTGTATTAGCTGCGGACACAGAAGCTGCTTTAACTGGGGACACAGAAGCTGCTTCAACTGTGGACAAAGAAGCTGCTCTAGCTGGGGACACCAAAGCTGCTCTAACTGGGGACACAGAAGCTGCTCTAACTGGGGACACAGAAGCTATTCTAACTGGGGACACAGAAACTGTTCTAGCTGAGGACACAGAAGCTGCTTTAGCTGGAGACACATAAGCTGTTCTAGCTAAGGACACAGAAGCTGCTCTTACAGGGGACACAGAAGCTGCCCTAACTAGGGACACAGAAGCTGTTCTAACTGGGGACACAGAAGCTGCTCTAACTGCGGACACAGAAGCTGTTCTAGTTGTAGACACAGAAGCTGCTCTAGCTGGGGACACAGAAGCTGCTCTAGCTGGGGACACAGAAGCTGCTCTAACTGGGGACACAGAAGTTGCTCTAGCTATGGACACAGAAGCTGCTCTAGCTGTGGACACAGAAGCTATTCTAACTGGGGACACAGAAGTTGCTCTAGCTTTGGACACAGAAGCTGCTCTTACTGAGGACACAAAAGCTATTCTAACTGGGGACACAGAAGCCATTTAAGCTGCAGACACAGAAGCTGCTCTAGCTGCGGACACAGAAGCTGCTCTAACTGGTGACACAGAAGCTGTTCTAACTGGGGACACAGAAGCTGCTCTACCTGGGGACACAGAAGCTGTATTAGCTGCGGACACAGAAGCTGCTCTCGCTGGGGACACAGAAGCTGCTTTAACTGGGGACACAGAAGCTGCTCTAACTGGGGACACAAGCTGGTCTAACTGAGAACACAGAAGCTGCTCTACCTGGGGACACAGAAGCTGCTTTAACTGGGGACACAGAAGCTGTTCTAACTGGGGACACAGAAGCTGTTTTAAGTGGGGACACAGAAGTTGCTCTAACAGGGGACACAAAGATGCTCTAACTGGGGACACAGAAGCTGCTCTAACTGGGGATACAGAAGCTGCTCTAACTGGGGAGACAGAAGCTGCTCTAACTGGGGACATAGAAGCTGCTCTAACTGGGGATACAGAAGCTGCTCTAACTGGGGATACAGAAGCTGCTCTAACTGGGGATACAGAAGCTGCTCTAACTGGGGATACAGAAGCTGCTCTAACTGGGGACACAGAAGCTGCTCTAACTGTGGACACAGAAGCTGCTCTAGCTGGGGACACAGAAGCTGCTCTAACTGTGGACACAGAAGCTGCTCTAACTGGGGACACAGAAGCTATTCTAACAGGGGACACAGAAAATCTTCTAGCTGAGGACACAGAAGCTGCTCTAGCTGGGGACACATAAGCTGTTCTAGCTAAGGACACAGAAGCTGCTCTAGCTGGGGACCCAGAAGCTGCTCTAACTAGGGACACAGAAGCTGCTCTATCTGGGGACACAGAAGCTATTCTAACTGGGGACACAGAAGCTGCTCTAACTGGTGACACAGAAGCTGTTCTAACTGGGGACACAGAAGCTGCTCTACCTGGGGACACAGAAGCTGTATTAGCTGCGGACACAGAAGCTGCTCTCGCTGGGGACACAGAAGCTGCTTTAACTGGGGACACAGAAGCTGCTCTAACTGGGGACACAAGCTGGTCTAACTGAGAACACAGAAGCTGCTCTACCTGGGGACACAGAAGCTGCTTTAACTGGGGACACAGAAGCTGTTCTAACTGGGGACACAGAAGCTGTTTTAAGTGGGGACACAGAAGTTGCTCTAACAGGGGACACAAAGATGCTCTAACTGGGGACACAGAAGCTGCTCTAACTGGGGATACAGAAGCTGCTCTAACTGGGGAGACAGAAGCTGCTCTAACTGGGGACATAGAAGCTGCTCTAACTGGGGATACAGAAGCTGCTCTAACTGGGGATACAGAAGCTGCTCTAACTGGGGATACAGAAGCTGCTCTAACTGGGGATACAGAAGCTGCTCTAACTGGGGACACAGAAGCTGCTCTAACTGTGGACACAGAAGCTGCTCTAGCTGGGGACACAGAAGCTGCTCTAACTGTGGACACAGAAGCTGCTCTAACTGGGGACACAGAAGCTATTCTAACAGGGGACACAGAAAATCTTCTAGCTGAGGACACAGAAGCTGCTCTAGCTGGGGACACATAAGCTGTTCTAGCTAAGGACACAGAAGCTGCTCTAGCTGGGGACACAGAAGCTGCTCTAACTAGGGACACAGAAGCTGCTCTATCTGGGGACACAGAAGCTATTCTAACTGGGGACACAAAAGCTGCTCTTACTGGGAACACAGAAGCTGTTCTAACTGGGGACGCAGAAGCTGTTTTAGCTGCGGACACAGAAGCTGATCTAGCTGGAGACACAGAAGCTGCTTTAACTGTGGACGCAGAAGGTGTTCAAACTGGTGACACAGAAGCTGTTCTAAGTGGGGACACAGAAGTTGCTCTAACAGGGGACACGGAAGCTGCTCTAACTGGGAACACGGAAGCTGCTCTAACTGGGGACACAAAGATGCTCTAACTGGGGACACAGAAGCTGCTCTAACTGGGGACACATAAGCTGCTCTAACTGGGGACATAGAAGCTGCTCTAACTGGGGACACAGAAGCTGCTCTAACTGGGGACACATAAGCTGCTCTAACTGGGGACATAGAAGCTGTTCTGACTGGGGACAAAGAAGCTGCTCTTATTGGGGACACAGAAGTTGCTCTAACTGGGGACACAGAAGCTGCTCTAACTGGGGACACATAAGCTGCTCTAACTGGGGACATAGAAGCTGTTCTGACTGGGGACAAAGAAGCTGCTCTTATTGGGGACACAGAAGTTGCTCTAACTGGTGACACAGAAGCTGCTCTAGTTTGGTCACAGAAGCTGCTCTGTGTGTGTCTAGAAGACATGATCAGCGAGTAAGTTTGCTAGATGTATTTTTTGTATTTAGCAGAGAGAAGCCCTCCAGCTGATAGTGAGAGCTATTTGCTTTATTGGCTTTTGGCGGAGAGGCAAGGTATTTATTTAGCCCCTGCTCTATCATTTATAAAGCTGGCCCCCTATTAGTTTCTAACTTCATCCTGGCTGCTGACTCCCTGCTTGGTATAAGAGAGGCATGTACTTTGACATCAGGAAAGGCGATCCTAAACTAATCCTGCCACACCCCATAGTTTTCCATTTTCCCTCTTTTAATCTTTATCTAGAGCAGTTCTCCATCTATATGAACAGCATTATAATTAAGTTGTCATTACAGAACATATTGTAATATTCTGTAGACAAGGGCTCCAGTGCAGACATTCAGGGTTTGATTCCATTGATTTTCCCGTCATGTACACCATGCATTCCGGAGATGAATAAAAACATAATTACATGCATGAGAAAATATACCTTTTGCCTAGAGATGGGCCAATCGCCGGCTCACAGCTTGAAGCTGCATGGGGCATTTTTAAAAGAACCGCTAACTGCTGTTTTACTGCATCTGCTCAGCGGCGGTGTAATGATGATGCAGGACAAAATTCACAATGCAGATGCTCTCCGGAAGATTTTTTTTTCCCTTCAGTTTAACAAAACTCTAGTGACATTTTTACTAGAACTTAGCAGAACAGATGAACAAAGCACAAAAATAATACAAAAAAGAAAAAGTAAAGATCGAACGCACAAAGCCTTTACTGGTGGCCTACGGGGTCTTCCATATAATGCTGTATTATTGATATCCACTATCTGAGGGCCACATCTTTTGGCAGATCTTTTTGAATGTTCCCATGTGCAGTCAAAGGTACACAGAGGTACAGTAGGACCCCACAGAACTCTATGCCTGTGTGCGCCAACTTTAGTATTGTGTGTCACAACACCTGGAACTGGCATCATGAAAATGGACCGACCTAACATAGTAACATAGTATGTTAGGCTAAATGAAGACAATGTCCATCTAGTTCAGCCTGTTTTAAACTTCTCCTTGTTGGTCCAGAGGAAGGCAAAAAAAACAAACAAACAAGTCAATTAGCTCCAATTGAGGAAAAGAATTCCTTCGTGACTCCATAATGACAGCCAGAGTAATCCCTGGATCAGCATTTCAGATCACCAACCCTGCTGGTCACCTAATATCTATATCCTGTAATATCATAGCGCTCTAGAAAGACATCTAGTCCCTCTTAAACTCCTCTATGGATTTTGCCATCACCACTTCCTCAGGCAGAGAGTTCCACAGTCTCACTGCTCTTACAGTAAAGAACCCTTTTCTGTGTTGGTGATGAAACCTGCTTTCTTCTAGACATAGAGGATGCCCTCTTGTTACTGTCGCAGTCCTGGGTATAAACAGATCATGGGAGAGATCCTTGTATTGTCCCCTCATGTATTTATACAGAGTTATTTGGTCGCCCCTTAGCCGTCTTTTTTCCAGGGTGAATAATCCCAGTTTTGGTGCCTCTCTGGGTATTCCAGTCCCGTCATTCCATGTATTAGTTTAGTTGCCCTTCTTTGAACCCCCTCCAGCACTGTAACATCTTTCCTGAGCACCGGTGACCAGAACTGTGCACAGTATTCCATGTGGGGCCTGACAAGTGCCTTATATAGTGGGAGGATAATGTTCTCGCCCCTCACCCCTATACCTCTTTTAATGCACCCAAGACTATATTTGCTTTTGCAGCAGCTGACTGGCATTGATTGCTTCAGTTAAGTTTGCATCTCCTGCTTCAACTTCTATTGTAGTTTGGCAGGAGATGTGAATAATAGATTGAGAAAGTTTAACTTTAACCATCCCTATGGTAACTGAACACTAGACGCACTTGACATTTCTATCTACGAAATTTAGCTCTGGAAGCTCATATTATAGACCACAAGTGTAGGAAACTAATGACAGCTCACCATCTACGCGGCCATGTCAATAGATCCTGTACACACAATGAATGATCATTTTATTAAAAGGCACTGTCCCTAAATTAGAGATCCTGGCCCTTTATTAGAGCCCCTACACCATGTAGGAGGGTGGAATATACCATGAATGGATGGCGTGATCAAGGAAAACATCCAGTGAAAAGGAATCCTGTGGATGGAAACAACTTGTTGCTGAAAGGGGTCAGAGGAGAATGTCAAGAATCGCTATGATGAACAGGCGCTGGGCAGTCAGCCGAATACAATGCTGGTGTGCCAAAAACATTTCCAAACACAGGATGCCGTTTCTTAGCATGGATGGGCTATAACAGCAGACATCCAGTTCAGGCACCATTGCTAATAGAAATGAAAAACAAGACTCCAGTGGGCAAAAAAGCACATCAATTGGATCACTGAGCAGTGGAAAAACATCACCTGGTTAGATAGGTCAGATTTATGTTGCACCATGCCTGATGGGAGGTCAGAATTTGGCACAAGCAGCATGAATCAATGACGCCTTCCTATCAACTGGTTAGAACATGTCAGCACCGCCATCTAATCTGCAGTAACTGCAAGAAGATTCCTGTCCGCAGGGGCCGATACAACTGCAGAACAAATTACTGTAGATCTGAAGACCAAGGGAGGTCCAACATACTAATAAATCGCAGATGTGAATAGAGCCTTAATCTACTTAATGTATGAAGCCAGAGTGCTAATCAGGAGGTAGAGGGGATGCTTCTACCTCCAGGGACAGTATACAGTATGTGGACCTTTAAGAGTCTCAACGGGTCTTCGCTCTACCCCAAGGAGCACTTTTACCGAATCCACCGGCACAGCAGGCAGCTGCCAACATTCAGGTATTTTGCAGATGCAATCTAATGGATATGTAGATGTTTGCCCTGAGGAGGCGTTGGACTGCCGCTTCCCGTCAGATCTGATGGCTTTGGCCATTGTTTAATCCTATATTCCAAACATAGAAAACATCTGACTGATTTAAGCTGATGAATTTAGTTCCAGAGCAGTCAGGAAAGTTCACGCCTCTGAGCTCAGTCAGATCACCGCAAATCAAAAAAGCCTCAATCACCAGAGTTCAGACAAGTAGTTAACAAGAAATGAATGTTTATCCTAACGTGGTTGGACAAATGAAATCCCCCGACTAGGAGGCGTCATTCCTCTTCTGCTTAGAACATGCATAAGTTAACGATTCCATCATCTGCTTCTAAGAAGCTGCCACCTTGATTGCCTCATAAAAAGATCGCTGCCTCCAAGTTATCAAAGGAAAACTGTCTTTTTTCTCCAAAAGTGAAACTTTGATGGAAAAGTTGAAACTAAGTATCTAAAGTTTGAGGAGGATAAGAGTTGGCTGACGGTGGCTTTTCAGTTGTGTTTTATCATTGTTCTATTATTGTGATGCGAACGTTCATTTGGAGGCCGCTGGATCCGTAGGCGGCTGAGGCACGAGCGCTCCAGAAGCAGACAAAGAATTTTCATTGTAAATTTAGTCTCAAAAGACAAGAAAATAGCAGTCAGCACAGTCTAAGAGTGTATGCACGCAACAGAGCCATGTGCTGCACAGAGGCACATGGGGGCCTGCAGGTGTATATATATACTAGCACATAGAGTCATATACACTCCCTGTGACACATATGGTGTCTTCATGCAACATAGTATGATGTGGCTTCATTTAGAGATAAATGCCTCAGGAATCTGATGGACGACAACGCTACTTAATAAACATTTCATATGAAGCCCACACCAAAAAAATCAGGTATGGCTCCAGATGAAAGCAGGGGCCCATAGAGGTAGAACAGAGCTCCATAGACTTCTATGGGCTCCATCTTATGGCTCCACTCAACTACTTTAATAGTTGATCACTAAGACTTTATTTACACAGGCGATTAAATCGTGCGAGTTCTGCCAATCATGTGATGCACGGACCCTGCGCATTGTTACAACCTATTATTTCTAATAAGTTCATTTCCACGGGTGTTTTTTCTCTCACATCAATAATGCGAGAAGGAAAAACGGAAGTCGGTCCTATTTTCGTGTGATTCCTGCTCGAGGCCCGTGTTACATGTGTATTTGCGTTCACATTTGCGCTGCTTTTTTGAGAAATGGGTGCTACTTATTTGCACCTTTACTGTACTGTCTGTGTGCGCAAATCATGACCGTGATGACGCCCCCAGCCATTTAAATGGGCAGTTAGTGTAATGAGTTTGAGATTTGTTCTTTTCCTGCTGCATTGTTTTTGCGTGATGTAATTATGAACACAAAATCTGCGATTGTGCAGGAACCCACTGAAATCAATAGGTTCTATTATCTGCGTATTGTGTGCACAAAAACTTAATGATAAGTGGGGGTCTCACTGCTGGAACCCCAATGATCCTGTGAACGGGGCCCCGTGTCACCAGCTTTTCATCACTGCAGGGTTGCTTTTCCCACCCACAGTCACGTGAGGCTAATGGAGCCCCGGCAGCTCATGTGCCGCCACCCTCCAGCCATTTCAATTGAGCTAATGGAAATTGCCAAGCGCTTCTATTCGGTCATCTCTGGCAGCTCCATTTAAAGGTAATGGAGCGGCACTGCACATGTGTGATCGCTGCTCCTCAATGCAGTGGGTGCAGTGAGATCACAGTGGGGAGGGGGACATGGGACCCCATTCTCGGTATTGGTGGGGATCTCAGCACTAAGGTTCCCACTGATCATAAAGTATAATAGGATAACTTTAGATTTTGGGGTAATACATTTTATGCCCGTCTTATATTTTGTGTTTGCTTCTATTTAAAGGGGTTGTTCTGCGGCGAAATCAATTTTTTTTTTCTACATACCCCCACATTGTGCCCCGTTAAAAACAATCCCTTTGTTATTTAAAAATAATAAATAAAAACGCTTACCTGCATCCCCGTTCGGGCAGTTTCTTCTTTTCTTCTTTTAAAGATGGCCGCCGGTCCTTTCCCAAGGTGCACCGCGGTTTTCTCCCATGGTGCACCGCGGGTCTTCTCCCATGGTGCACCGTGGATTATCTTCTCCTGTCTTGCGTTCCACTGCCGATTACAGCCACCTAATTGGCTGATCGGCATCACGTGACGGAGGCGGAGCTACGATGACCATGCGCAGACCAGCTCTCCGGCGTGAGCACGCCAGAGCGGCCCCATTCAACAGAGCAGAAGACCAGACAGCGCAAGAGCGTCTTAAGAAGCCAGAAGATGCAGAAATTAGTCGGAGCCATGAAGACGGGGACGCCAGCAACGAAGTGGGTAAGTGTATAACTTCTGTATGGCTTATATTTAATGCACGATGTATATTACAAAGTGCATTAATATGGCCATACAGAAGTGTATAACCCCACTTGATTTCACAGGACAACCCCTTTAAGGCGTATATATTAGCTGTTTAATCCGTCCACCTCATGCATTGTTTGATCAGTTAAGATACTACTTCCATATTTAGATCAAACCATTTGGCCTAAGGAGTGTCTTGCTACATGCCCTTGTACCTTGCTACATGCCCTTGCACCCTGCTACATGCCCTTGTACCTTGCTACATGCCTTAAAGAGGACCTGTTATCCCCTCAGATCCGTGGGGCTGGATATATAGCCATATATATAGATGCGGCCTCACTGACTCTAACAATGTCACCTCTCTTACCTCCATACTAGCTGTTCTTTGTTTTAGCTCCTGATGCTGTTAATATGTCAAGTGGGCGGTCCCCACCACTCCCTATCAGTCAATTCTGAAGCCACCCATTGACAGTGAGCGGTGGGGACCGCCCATATGACAAAATCATAGTACCAGGAGACAAATCTAAAAAGGCCAGTATGGTGTAATGAGGGTGAGTATAAACAAATGTAACACATCATTGAAGTTAGCGGGGTCATGGCCACAAAGATATGCAGTTGGCCCCGCTGACATGAGGACATGACAGGCTGTATTTAAAGGTTTCTTCTACAGCAAAGCAGGACACATAAAACATCACTCTTCCATTCTCTTGACCTGCATGAGCGGCTCTAATACTCAAGATGTTTACAAGGAAAGAGAAATTCCAGCATCACAGATGAAAGAATCCACTCTAGAAAGAGAAGACCGGCGTGACCTGCGGTACAACAAGCTGCATCCCTACAGGGCGCTCCATTAAAGGACACACATGATTTATATATATATATCGATTGCATTACAACAATGGTAGAAGGCAGAATAATGGAAGTACCATCTATCCCCGAGGAGTGATACAAAAGTTCTAATGGCAAACGTCATCCTAAATGAGTCATATTATATGACATAGCACATTGAAGTGATATCTCTTTACTACAGTATTAGATGTCTTTACTTTTTCTTAATAGGAAAGTCTTCTCCTTAATTTGCCATATCTGGCATGTATTTAACTGCTAACTAGTAAATCCAGTTCCCCACCAGGACTCTGCTAATATATATAGTATTAATGACCCTTTTACAGGAGTCAAGAATCTCATGATTCTCGTTTGCTGGACAGAACAAGCTGGTGACGTCATCACCAGAACGTCTGCGCTCGGGCAGCCCGTTTAGACTAGACAGTTCTCGTTGAGTATCGTACAGTCTTTGGATACGTATTGTTCAGTGTTTCACATTCCTATGTCATATATATATATATATATATATATATATATATATATATATATATATATATATATATATATGACACAGCTTCTCTTATCTACAAGTCTCTGCGATCAGTAAATTACCCCTAGGTATTAGCGTAAGACAGCGGGTTAATTTTTTCAAGTCACAGCATAGATCCTCCACTATCTACAAGTCTCTGTGTGCGGTGAATTAGCCACAGTTGTCAGTGCTGTACAGTGGGGTAATTTATTTGGGCCCTGCTCTAATCTTAAAGGGGTTGTCCCGCGCCGAAACGGGTTTTTTTTTTTTTCAACCCCCCCCCCGTTCGGCGCGAGACAACCCCGATGCAGGGACGTACAGACAGCTTACCGGAGCGCTTACCTTGATCCCCGCGCTCCGGTGACTTCTATACTTACCTGTGAAGATGGCCGCCGGGAACCTCTTGCTTCGTGGACCGCAGCTCTTCTGTGCGGTCCACTGCCGATTCCAGCCTCCTGATTGGCTGGAATCGGCACGTGACGGGGCGGAGCTACACGGAGCCGCTCTCTGTCACGAGCGGCTCCATAGAAGAACACAGAAGACCCGGACTGCGCAAGCGCGGCTAATTTGGCCATCGGAGGCCAAAAATTAGTCGGCTCCATGGAGACGAGGACGCTAACAACGGAGCAGGTAAGTAAAAAACTTTTTATAACTTCTGTATGGCTCATAATTAATGCACAATGTATATTACAAAGTGCATTATTATGGCCATACAGAAGTGTATAGACCCACTTGCTGCCTCGGGACAACCCCTTTAATGTGCCATGATGAGGAGTAGCGGTAAGGGTCGAGTACGTGGATATGGACGCGGACATCCAAGTGAGGGCGTGGGCACAGGCTGAGTTCCTGGGCGTGGGGAATCACAGCTGGCTGCTGAGGGATTAGGAGAGAGGCAAGTTTCTGGGTTTCCCAGCTTCATATCACAATTTATGGGTCCATGTGGTAGACCTTTATTATAAACAGAGCAGTGCAAGCAGGTCCTGTCGTGGATGGCAGAAAATGTGTCCAGCAATGTATCGACCACCCAGTCTTCTACGCAGTCCACTACTCCCGGCCTAGGAACTGCAACTCTGAATCCTCTGGCTGCTCCTCCTTCCTCCCAGCCTCCTCACTCCATGAAAATGACATATTCTGATGAGCAGGCAGACTCCCAGGAACTGTTCTCGGGTCCCTGCCATGAGTGGGAACAAATGGTTCCTCTCTCACCTGAGGAGTTTGTCGTGACCGATGCCCAACCTTTGGAAAGTTCCCGGAGTCGGGGTGATGAGGCTGGGGACTTACGGCAACTGTCTCAAGAGCTTTTTGTGGATGAGGATGATGAGACACAGTTGTCTGTCAGTGAGGTAGTAGTAAGGGCAGTAAGTCCGAGGGAGGAGCGCACAGAGGATTCGGAGGAAGAGCTGCTAGATGATGAGGTTACTGACCCCACCTGGTTTGCTAAGCCTACTGAGGACAGGGCGTCAGAGGGGGAGGCAAGTGCAGCTGCAGGACAGGTTGGAAGAGGCAGTGGGGTGGCCAGGGGTAGAGGCAGGGCCAGGGCGAAGAATCCCCCAACTGTTTCCCAAAGCACCACCTCGCGGCAAGCCTCCATGCAGAGGGCTAGGTGTTCAAAGGTGTGGATGGTTTTTAGCGAGTGCGCGGACGACCGACAAACAGAGGTGTGCAACCTGTATTGCACCAAGATCAGCCAGGGAGCCACCACTACCAGCCTGACCACCACCAGCATGTGCTGGCATATGATGGCCAAGCACCCCATAAGGTGGGACGAAGGACATTCACTGCCTCCGGGTCACACCACTCCCTCTTCCACTCTGCCACAACCTGTCACACAGATCCAATCCCCCTCCCAGGATGCAGGCACGAGCGCCTCCTGGCCTGCACCCACACCCTCACCTCTATGGTCCTCCACTCCATCCAGCAATGTCTCTAAGTGCAGCGTTCAGCTGTCGCTAACACAAGCGTTGGATCGAAAGCGGAAATACGCCGCCACCCACCCGCATGAACAAACTTTAAAAGTGCACATTGCCAAATTAATCAGCCTGGAGAAACAGAGGCTTTCAAAAACATGATGGCGGCAGCGGTCCCGTGCTACTCGGTCCCCAGTCGCCACTATCTTTTCCAGTGTGCTGTCCCCGCCCTACACCAGCACGTCTCCCGCAACATAAATCGTGCCCTCACCAATGCGGTTACTAGGAAGGTCCACTTAACCATGGACACGTGGAGAAGTACTGGCGGGCATGGCCACTATATTCCCTGACGGCACATTGGGTAAACTCGGTCGAGGCTGGGACCGAGTCAGAGCCTGGGACCGCTCAAGTCTTACCTACACCCAGAATAGCGGGTCCTACCCGGGTGCGTTTTATGCCACTTACTTCAAATCCTCCCCTTCCTCCTCCTCCGCCACCTCTACCTCTCAAATAAGAAGCACATCGCCAGCAGTGGGTAGCACGTGGCATGCAGCACAGCGGTGGGCAAGCGCCAGCAAGCCGTGCTGAAACCAATCAGCTTAGGTAACAAGAGGCACATGGCCCCGAGCTGTTGCAGGATCTGACAGAGCAGACCCACCTCTGACTTTCGCTGCTGAGCCTCCAACCGGGCATGGTCATGTGTAACAATGGCCATAACCTGGTGGCGGCTCTGCAGCTCAGCAGCCTCACACACGTGCTATGCCTGGCCCACGTCTTCAATCTGGTGGTTCAGCGGTTTCTGAAAAACTACTCCCACTTGTCTGACCTGCTCAGCAAGGTGCGCCGTGTCTGCGCACATTTCCGCAAGTCCACCATGGACGATGCCAACCTGAGGACCCTGCAATGTCTGTTTCAGCTGCCAGAGCACTGACTGCTGTGCGACAGCTGGAATTCTATGCTGCACATGTTGGCCAGGCTGTACAAGCAGCGTAGAGCAATAGTGGAATACCAGCTGCAACATGGGCGGCGTAGTAGTAGTTAGCCTCCGCAATTCTTTACTGAGGAGTGAGCATGGATGGCAGATATCTGCCAGGTCCTCGTAAACTTTGAGGAGTCTACCCAGATGGTGAGCGGCGATGCGGCAATCATTAGTGTTACCATCCCGCTGCTTTGCCTGCAGAGAAGTTCGCTGCTAAGCATAAATGCCGACGCATTGGAGTTGGAACAGTAGACGGGGGATGACAGTATGTCGCTTGATAGCCAGACCACCCTCATGTCTATATCTCATTGCGTTTTGGAGGAGGAGGAGGGAGAGGGGGAGGAGGACGGGGAGGGGGAGGAGGAGGGGGAAGAGACAGCTGGCCACACTGCAGAGGGTACCCATGCTGCTTTCCTCTCATCTGTTCAGCGTGTATGGGCTGAAGAGGAGGAGGAGGATGATCCTGAAATTCATCCTCCTAGTAAGGACAGCAATGTGTTGCATATTGGGACCCTGGCACACATGGCTGACTTCATGTTAGGCTGCCTTTCCCGTGACCATCACGTTAGACGCATTCTGGCCAATATTGATTACTGGGTGTACACCCTTCTAGACCCACGGTATAAGGAGAACCTTTCCACTCTCATTCCCAAAGAGGAAAGGGTTACGAGAGTAATGCAATACCACAGGGCCCTGGTGGAAAAAGTGATGCTAAAGCTCCCATCTGACAGCGCTAGTGGCAGAAGATGCAGTTCCAAGGGCCCAGTAGCAGGGGAGGCGTGGGGATCATGCAGCATGTCCAGCGCAGACAGGGGGAACACTCTCAAGGCCTTTGCCAGCTTTATGGTTCCCCAGCAAGACTGTGTCACCACTCCCCAGTCAAGGCTGAGTCAGAGGGAGCACTGTAAAAGATGGTTACGGAGTACATAGCCGATCGTACCACCATCCACCGTGATGCCTCTGCTCCGTACAACTATTGGGTGTCAAAGCTGGACACGTGCCACGGACTTGTGCTGTACGTCATGGAGGTGCTGGCCTGCCCTGCCCTGCCGCTAGCGTCTTGTCAGAGAGGGTGTTTAGTGCAGCTGGGGGAATCATCACGGATAAGCGTACCCGCCTGTCAACTGCCAGTGCCAACATGCTTACACTTATAAAGATGAACAAAGGCTGGATTTCCCCAGACTTCTCTTCTCCACCGACGGAAAGCAGCGGAACCTAAAGATTCTTTTCGATGCAACATGAGAAAAATGCATCCTCTATCACCAGAAAAAAAGGGGGAATTAGCTTTGTCAGTCACTCTCGGATATTATTACTCCTCTTCCTAAAACAGCATGTCATCATGCTGAACTGCCAATTTTTTTGCGGCCCAAAAGGATCTATTTAAAAGTTTTTTTACAATTTTTCAAAGTTTCAAAAGTATTTATACTTTAACTGAAACCAATTTTTTTCACAGGGCTGCCTCTAGGCTCTGTTACAAATTAAGCAACAGCGAGCTGTATCTTAAAAAAATGTTTATGGGTTTCATCTGCCCTCGCGGCTGAGCAATTTTTCCGGGGGACACTTGTACTCTTGGTACACCAATTTTTCAGGACCTTCTCTATACTTTTATCAAACTAATTTTTCCGGCCTTCGGCTACACTCTTGGTAACCACATTTTTTCAGGTGTTCGCCTATACTCTTGGTACACCAATGTTTCAGGCGTCCGCTTACACTTTTGCTACAGAAATATTACAGGGATCCGCCTAAACACTTGGTACAGAAATGTTACAGGGGTTCGCCTATACTCTTGCTACAGAAATATTACAGGGGTCTGCCTAAACTCTTCCTACATAAATGTTATTGGGGTCCGCCTATACTCTTGCTACAGAAATGTTACTGGGGTCCGCCAATACTCTTGCTACATAAATGTTACAGGGGTCCCCCTATACTCTTGCTACATAAATGTTACCGGGGTCTGCCTATACTCTTGCTATAAAAAAGTTACTGGGGTCTGCCTATACTCTTGCTACAGAAATGTTACTGGAGTCCGCCTATACTCTTGCTACATAAATGTTCTTGGGATCCGCCTATACTCTTGCTACAGAAATGTTACTGGGGTCCGCCTATACTCTTGGTACTGAAAGGTTAGAGTGGTTCACCTATACTCTTGCTACAGAAATGTTACTGGGGTCCGCTTATACACTTGCTACTGAAAGGTTTGAGGGGTTCGTCTATACTCTTGCTACAGAAATGTTACTGGTGTCTTCCTATACTCTTGCTACATAAATGTTACTGGAGTCCGCCTATACTTTTGCTACAGAAATGTTATTGGGGTCCACCTATACTCTTGCTACAGACATGTTACAGGGGTCCGCCTATACTATTGATACATAAATGTTATTGGGGTACGCCTATATTCTTGCTACAGAAATGTTACAGGGGTCCGCCTATACTCTTGCTACAGAAATGTTACAGGGGTCCGCCTATACTCTTGCTACAGAAATGTTACAGGGGTCCGCCTATACTCTTGCTACAGAAATGTTACTGGGGTCCGCCTATACTGTGGGTGCACAAAGGTTTCCCATTGCGGTGTTCAGCTGCCTGTCATATACACAGAATGAAGTGTGTGGGGACACATGGATTTCCCATTGCTATGTAACTCACGGCACCTTGGGTAACACAAGGTGGAGGCTGGGACCGAGCCTGACCCAGGGCCCGCTCACATACTTCCCACACAGAGTATTGCGGGTCCTACCTCGGTCATGATTTCTTGGCATTATTATGCTACAGTACCTCCTCCTCCTGCTTGGGGTCTGGGGATTAGCGGTGGGAAACATGTATTTCCTCTCGTGTTACCACAGTTATCTGAGACAGTAGTTTGGGCCAAACAAAAGGAGCGTTACTGCATTAATGAGGCGTTCAAAGCTGCACTAGCATCCGAGTCCGCTTGAGACCCACGATTACTGGAGGTGTGGGCAGAAGCCAACGTCCTGGGGTGGAAGAATCAACTGCCCCAGGTATGGCCTGCGGAACTCCCTTGTGGTTCATCCAGACTTTGGAGCGATGAAAGCAACCGTAACTGCTTTAAAGAGACGATCCGGCTGTACTAGCATCCGAGTCCGCTTTATGCCCACGATTACTGAGGGTGTGAGCTGAGGCCGAGGTCCTTGGCAGGGTGAAACTGCCTTGTTTGGGCGCACTGATTTCTTTATCTGTAATACCGTCATGGGCTCACCTATGCTGTGGGTGCACAAAGACTTCCCATTGCGCTGTTTTACCTGTCTGGCACAAATACACTGACTGACTTGGCTAGGGTGCAGACAGCTTTCCAATTGCGGTGTTTTACCTATCTGGCACAAATACACTGAATGACTTGGGCAGAAATGTGGGCCGATGTCCTGGGCGGGGTGAAACTCTGCCATGTTTGGGCACTATCTTTTCTTCATGTTTAATACTGTCTTTGAGTTTCATGGGCTAGCCTATGCTGTGAGTGCACAAAGGCTTTCCCATTGCATTGTTCAGCTATCTCAAAACATACAAAGAATGAATTAGGCAAAAATGTGGGCCGAGGCTGAGGTCCTGGGCAGGGTGAAACTCTGCCATGTTTGGGCACTCTCTTTTCTTCCTGTTTAATTTAGTCCCTGGGTTCCAGGGGCTCGCCTATACTGTGGATGCACAAAGGCTTCCCCATTGCATTGTTCAGCTATCTGACACATTCAAAGAATGAATTGGGCAGAAATGTGGGCCGAGGTGGAGGTCCTTGGTGGGGTGAAACTCTGCCATGTTTGGGCACTCTGATTTCTTCATGTGTAATACTTTCCTTGGGTTCCAGGGGCTCGCCTATGCTGTGGGTGCACAAAGACTTCCCATTGCGTTGTTTTACCTGTCTGGAACAAATACACTGACTGACTAGGGCAGAAATGTGGGCCGAGGCTGAGGCCCTTGGCGGAGTGAAACTCTGCCATGTTTGGGCACTCTGTTTTCCTCATGTGTAATACCATCTTTCAGTTCATTGGGCTCGCCTATGTTGTGGGTGCTCAAAGACTTCCCATTGTGGTGTTTTACCTGTCTGGCACAAATACACTGACTGACTATGGCAGAAATGTTGGCCGAGACCGAGGTGCTTGGCGGGGTGAAACTGCAATGTTTGGGCACTCTGATTTCTTCCTGTGTAATACCATCTTTGTACACCGACAGCATAGGCGAGCCCAAAGAACTCAAAGACTTTCTATTGCGGTGTTGAGCTATCTGACATCTACATAGAATGAATTGTGTGGGGACACATGGATTTCCCATTGTTATGTATCTCGCAGCGCATTGGGTCACACAAGGTGGAGGCTGGGACCGAGCCTGACCCTGGGCCCACTCACGTGCTTCCCACACAGAGTATTGCTGCATTGTGGAGATATGTAGAAGTGCTGGCACCTGAGTCCCCTTTAAGCCTACGTTTGCGGCTCCTGACAATTTTGTGATGGAGGTGGCACGGGATTGGAATGATGATCATAAGTCAATTTATCATCAATTCGCATCAGCATTGTGGGCTATCGCCCACACTTTCAAAGAATGGCTGTGATTGGTTAATCCAGTGCCAGCTTTGATTGGCTGATGCAACGCTGGATTAACTAATCAAAGCAGTAGCTTCCTGGAGGTGGGGTATTCAAGCCCTACTTCCAGGAAAGAACTGCTCTGCCTGCAGCAGTGATAGAGACCAGCAGGAGGACCGGATTGCCAGCAGGAGGTGAGTATTGGGTTTCTTTTAACAGGTAGCTTAGCTAGAACTTATTTTTGGGAGAGGGCTTATATCTCAAGCATCCCCTGAAAATTGGCATAGGTCTTATTATTAGGGTAGGTCTTACTATCGGGGAAACACAGTCCTATGCTACAATGCTTGACCAATTAAAGAACTGGTGGTTAGATGACTCTTCTAAACCCTGGATTAATATTGAATCCAGTATTACTAAATACCCTAAACTTTCAAATCTGTTGTGCGCTCTAGACTAAAAAAATTCCTCTGTCCTTATTTCCCACAATATCATTCTGGGAAGCAATCTAAGGGTATTACCAAGTCATATATAGCACTATCATTATGTCCCCCTCATCTCTATTTCTTCCTTAAACTAGATGGAAAGAGGTCATTCAGGAATCCTTTAACACAGACCAGTGGTCATCGACATACTAGCTTAACTGTAAATCTCACTGTGAGAATCCAATGGAAACTAACAGGAAACGTCTATAGAGATGGTATCTAACCTCGTATCGCTTAAATAAAATGTCACCACAACATTCTAATATATGCTGGAGGTATCATAGACAAACTGGCTCATTACTACATATATGATGGTTATGTCAACCCCTTAAACTACGTTGGGATCAAGTCCATTATGCACTATGCTCAATTCTACAAATTAATTTTCACTGGGGTCCACACATTGCTCTTTTGTCACTAGGCATGGAAGATTGCTTTTTCTCTGACCTTTTTAGTTCTCATACTTTAACAGCAACTAGATCATCCATAGCTAAAAAATGGAGAAGCTCAAGTGTGCCTCCTGTAACTGAAATCTTCTTCATGGTTCAACATAATTGCTTGATGGAACATCTGATTGCTTGCAGATTGGGTCAATTAACTAAATTCACAAGTCATTGGACAAGGTGGCTCACATACTCAGGATACACATGTTAACTACCTTATTTATTTAAAATGTATTGGATTTTAAAACAGGCTACACCGAAACAGAATGTTACACTTTATGCAAATGTCCTTGCCTGTTCCACCTGTCCTAATTATATATAACGGTGCAGACAAGTTACTCTTCTATTGTGTATCTTGGACCTCAGTTTCTACTTGCTGTTCTTCGGCTTTCTCTTCTTTCGATCAACCTCTCCTAACTCCATATCTAGGTGACTCCATGACCAATCTAAAGGCTGCATTGTGTAAACTGAACAATATGACACCAGACTTAGTTCATTTTACATTTCCCATTAATGTGAACTATAACTGAGACATATTACAACTGAATGGCAATGCAGAATTTGATATTGGCCTCACTGTGATATTGCTGTCCTATAATATACTTTTATAACTGGGATTTTGCATTTTGTACATTTTGGAACATCACCAATACCATAAAACTAATAAAAGATTTGTTAAAGAACAACAATAAGCCAGTAAATAAGTGAATGAAAAGGTTGAACTAAACCTTAAAAGCCGTTTACGTGAATTACTGGTGTATAACATTCCTGGCTAACAGGATTTGTATTGCTAAGCACTTACAGTCCGTATATACAAAGCAGGGGTATAGCAATAGTAGGTGCAGAGGTAGCAGTCATATCTTGTCCCTGACATACATTAGAAGAGGCCATTATTATAACTGAAACATAATAGATAATAATAATAAAATCCATCCTGAATGCGGCAGCCAGGCTCATCTTCCTGTCCAGCCGCTACTCGGACGCCTCTGCCCTGTGCCGGTCACTGCACTGGCTGCCCGTTAAATACAGAATTCAATTTAAACTCGCCACCTTCATCCACAAAGCCCTCCACAGCACTGCGCCCCCCTATATTGCCTCCCTCATCTCAATCCATCACCCAGCCCGGGCTCTCCGCTCTGCTAACGAAACCAGATTGAGCACCCCTTTAATTCGAACTTCTCATTCCCGCCTCCAAGACTTCTCCAGAGCAGCAAACCCCTTTGTACTCCGCCTGATAACATGCTCCCTGACCTACTGACTGCAATCCCTGCTAGCCATCATAAACCGCTCCTGCAGTCATACTGTTTCTGCCGTCACACGGCTAAATGTCTGACCATTGTCTATGTGTATATCACCCCTCACTCTCCATCCCGCCATACCGTGCACATCTCCAGCCCCTGTACCTTCTGTATCATCCCATTACTTGTAGTATGTAAGCTCGTTGGAGCAGGACCCTCACCCCTACTGTTTCCATCAGCTGATTACTATGTAACCGTGGTTCTGTAATGTTTGTACTTTTGTCTTTCTGTATCCCCCGTCTATGTAAGCGCTGCGGAATATGTTGGCGCTATACAAATAAAGATTATTATTATTATTATTATTTTTCACAGCATCAGACCCTAGACCTGCATGGGGAAATGGGGGTACTGTTATGGTAATAATATATGTTTCTTACATCAGCCTAGGCAAACACATGTCTATATATCTGTTAGCAGTTAAGTGGTTAACATGCTCAATATTATACACTGGTATGTGCAAGCAGCATGTTGTAATACACCCCTATGCAGCTTTCTCACAGGAAACTTATCTAGTAGAGCGCTCTGGGGCCCCCCCAACACTCATAAGCAAAAGCTACTTGGATACTGAACACAGTATAAGTTTGGTTTGTTCTTATTTAGTTAGAGGTGACGTATTTGGTAGCGGAATATAACTTGGGGCGTTAAGATATGTTATTTATTAGAGTCATTACATACTAAGCCAATCATGATGTTGTTATGATGTTGGAGGCGTACATGTGTATTGACGCATCATGTCCAATCATATCTGTACCGGTATGATGTGAATAAACTAGATGGCTGATGGTTGACCACAACATGTCAAAGTCAATTACATTGCATGCATGCTACTTCTCATTAAAACCAATTTGGCGCAGGACAGTGAAGTGAATGGAATATGAAACTATACCCATAACATCTGGTGCCCGACCTTGGAATGGACAAGTGATTCTTGGAAATATGAATCTAACCAATGGACACATGGTTTAGCGGATGCAAACAGTGGGGACACACTGTTGCAAACCAAAGTGAGGATTATTCTCCCCCATTGTATGTCCAGCATTCTGTGTGCCAAGCCTTGGATGAGTAATTTCCCTCTAAAGGGTTAATTTTTATTAATTGGTCACTTGTCTATTGAAGAACCCTGTTTTATGACTTCACTGTTCAGTGTTGCTATGTGCTGTTAAAATTGTTGTTTAGACATCAGTTAGTTCTCATCATCGTTAGTAGTGCTCATCGTGTTTCCAAATCTTGACGAAGATTTGATGGGTCCTTGAGATAAGTGATGGTTTCTTAAGATAAGAAACATTTATTCTCAAGGTTATTTTAATTACTTCGGGCATTAAATTGCTAAGTAGGTGAAAAGTTGGACCATAAAGGGTTGTTTTTAGTCATAAATAATGGGTCACGCTGACTTTAAAATTGATGATGATGTACATAGGAGGTTCACAGCATAAGGAATAGTGCAAGCTGTTGAAGACAAGGAAAAAGCTTGATGGAAATTGTGGACTGTTGCTTTAATGAGAAGTTTTGGAAAACTGTGTTAGATGATAATGGAGGAATTCGGGCTGATGGGCGATTGCTCAAATTTGCAGAGGCCCGGTGACGAATGTTTATGCATGTGATGAAGAGTAAAAGATAGCTGAAGTTACAAGATGGCGATTGCTACATGTGCTTTGTGTGAAAGACAAAGATGGCCAGCCCTTCTTCACCATCTGAATGCTCCACCCTGGATGTATCATGGATGATGTTTCCTCCCTATTACCCTGCCCATAGATGGCCATGTTGTTAATGTGGCCAGTACCAGTGTGCATACCTTCATTCGTGTCTAGTATGTTGTGTTCCTAGACCTGCCCATTACCATTGCTCAGTCAGGCTACGCCTCCAGTCATCATTTCAGTGCCAGTCATGGCCCAGCAGACATTGTAGAATCTGCTGTAACAATACCTGCAGCCACTGCCCAGGCACCATCTTAGCCTCCCAGCAGGCATGGGCTGGCTTCTCACTTCCCATAGATGTACATTTTACCTGGCATCCCAATGCTTGCACTGGTAATAGTGCTCAACACCAATGATGGGTGCCCTTTCTGAATTGCATAGGAATGTTCAAAACCCCTCCATCCCAGCTGCCTCTTCCTCCCCTCTCCCTGATTATCTGCCCTGCAGCCTGTGTTGGCACCCACCTCAAGTCGCTTTGCCTGGCATTGTGCACATATAGTTGTTGCTGGAAAGATCTCAGGGATCTATTTCACTACAAAGTGTGTGTGTGTGTGGGGGGGGGGGGGGGGATCTTTTTATCCTCTCATTCATGCAGTTTGTGTCCTTCTATGTCATGAAGCAAGTTCATGCAGAATCTGTGGAAAAACTCTCATTAGCCGGTGACTGTCATATGTGACAAATAACCACCGTTTGTCCTGTATGTTTTGATTTTATGTTATCTGTCTTAACACTGATGTTTGCTGTACGTATTAGTCTCCTTCATACAAGTGTCCGGTAGTGTCTGCACTGAGGGGACAGGTCACTATGGGTGACAATAGCATTGATACGGATCAGAAGATAGCGGACAGCAGTACAAAAATCAGAAGATAGCGGACAGCAGTACAAAAATCAGAAGATAGCGGACAGCAGTACAAAAATCAGAAGATAGCGGACAGCAGTACAAAATCAGAAGGTAGCGGACAGCAGTACAAAAATCAGAAGATAGCGGACAGCAGTACAAAATCAGAAGGTAGCGGACAGCAGTACAAAAATCAGAAGATAGCGGACAGCAGTACAAAAATCAGAAGATAGCGGACAGCAGTACAAAATCAGAAGATAGCGGACAGCAGTACAAAATCAGAAGATAGCGGACAGCAGTACAAAAATCAGAAGATAGCGGACAGCAGTACAAAAATCAGAAGATAGCGGACAGCAGTACAAAAATCAGAAGATAGCGGACAGCAGTACAAAATCAGAAGATAGCGGACAGCAGTACAAAAACTTTCAGAGAGTGAAATGATTATTAAGTGATAATTTGATAGTCTCCTTAGAGAGTGCAAGAGTGTTATTGTGTCACCTTGGGAGGTATATAGGAATACATGTTATGTATAGGACGACGGGAAAAGAGAGGAAAGAAAGAAATCAGTTAGTCCTGGAGTAAGACAGTGAAAAGGAATATAGGCTACACTAGCATTGAATGGAGTTGCATTTACAAATAGCGGCATATAACTAAAGATATGTTAATCATTAGAGTCATTACATACTAAGCCAATTATGAGTTGTTGTGATGTTGGGGGCGTACATGTGTATTGATGCGTCATGTCCAACTATATATGTACCATTATCATGTGAATAAACTAGAAGTGTACTGATGGTTGACCACAACATGTCAGTCAGTTACATTACATGCATGCTACTTCGCATTATAACCAATTTGTAGCAGGAGAGTGAAGTGAATGGAATATGATATTATTCCCATAACAGCTTGGTATCACTTTTTCACAGCACCAGACCCTAGACCTTCATGGGGAAATAGGGGTGGGCATGAAGAAAAGAGTTAGTCGGTACAAAGCTATGCAGCCGGCTTCTCTGACACGAGCGGTGCTCTTTAAAATAAGTTGACTATAGACCCATTTTTGTTGCTTACTGTTTTCCACAAAGCTTAGACAATGTAAGCAACCCCTTAACAGGATTTCTGGGTATGAAATTGAAATTCAGAAAATTCTAAAATCGAGGAGGTACAGCTATGCACTAGCAGCCTGTGCCTTTTATCTGACGCTCTGTACTCTCTTCTTCATCCTGTACAGCCGCTGATCTGCGGCTGTGTTTATATGCATCACTTTCACAGTAATCATAGCTACACACTGTTACCTACAACTTTCTGCATGCATCGAGCTTGTTTACCGGCCACTGTAGCTCCGCCCACAGCTCACAGGTCCTGCAACTTATTAGCACCCCTCTTACTCAGAGTGCCAGAGAAAGCCTGCTGAAGCAAACGGACCGTGCGGTACTGCATATGAGCAATACAGCTAAATGCTACCATTCCTTACCCCCATCATACACTGCTCACAGGATGTCGGAGGCCATGAACAGACAGATGTTAGAGGAAGTGGAGCTATCATTCAGGTGGAGCGTCACATGACAGACAGAAAATAAAGAAAGTAGCTGGGCCTATTACGAAATGACTTACTGTAATGATGTACATTAGATTTTACATGGTTAGTCTGCGCCTGGGATACCCCTTTAATATCATAATGACAGATAATGTGCTCACATGAGACGGAAGAAATTCTCTTTACTGGTAAAACTTTGAAAAATGATTGCAGTCATAGAGCATCAAGGCGACCATCTGTTACATTCGGCAATATGGCTCCATTCAAGGATTATGGATAGAACTTTCTGCGCGAGTTGTACTTCCAAGCTGTTCTTGTCAGCGTTAAACCCATCGCGATGATGCATTTTAATATCAATCAGACTAAGTAAAGACTGACAAAAGTCCACATATGGATGACAAGCTGTTTCTTCCATAAATATTTTTACATTTCTGAAATAAAAGGCTTTTACTTGGTATCGCTGTTTGCAAATTACTTCGTGAGCTTCGTGACTGACAAAGTCAGGAGAAATCGGATAATTAATTATGGCACAAATGAAACATTTGGTGTTTAGAAAGGTTTGTGTGCTGAAATGTATCCATTTGGAATATATTGATAAATAGTATCAGTCTAAGCTTGTCAGCTGTGTATTCTAAGAGAGAAAGGGGCAAAATGCTGGGAAATGGCGCAACCTTTCATTGGACGCAACCACTGAATCCAGGATAAACCGGACTGTTCTTTTATTAGTTTAAAACCAGCAAATATGATGCTGCTTGCACAATTTCGTGGCATTTTGCACCTTTCCTCACATTTAATAACAGGCTGAGTTCAGTTTTGAGGCATTTTCTGGGTTGGCAGCACCTTCGCTCCTGCACTTCTATCCATGACCATATTGGATCCCATAAACAAAGGCACCGAACTATTGTGTCTCCTAGGGAACATTCAGATGGGTGCTTTTAACATGCGATATCTGACCGATTGTGATAGGGGCTAAAAGGGTTAATATATGTTGCTTAGCAATCCATTTGAAAAAATAAGGATGAATACTGCAAAATATTTTATGTGTATAGAACCGATGACTGTTTTGAGGAACAAGCCTGTGGTTTCCTGTCTTGAGCTCTACGCCTGACCTGAGTGGAATCAGGAAGGTCACCAGAGCAGATGTTCCTTAGTCTGTCAAGAAATGGCTTAACCACAGAGAGTTAGCAGTTTCTAAAAAGAATGTGCTTGTCTAAGTCATATGTGAAATCACAAGTCTAAGTCATATGTGGGATCACGAGTTTTTCCCTGTTTAACCACAAGTTGCATCCTGCGAGGGCAACTGTCTATAAAAACCAAGACATACAGAAAATAAACAGAGTTCATTGCTTCAACCTATACGACGTATTGGTCTATGCTTTGTCTCCAGGAGCGCTCCTACCTAGGTCAATTTGGAAACGGACAACATCACTGACCAGTCTGTTTGAGCAGACTAACCCCCGACAATTGCAATAAGGTCAAACATTGCATGAGAACAGAACACATTGCTTTCAGTGTGCTTATTACACATCAACAATATTTCTCTCAGACTGTTAGCCCAAGACTTACAAATCTCTATATGTCTTATTATTGGGCAATTCCATGTCAGAATCACACACCATTTCCTATGGTAGCAAAAAAGAATTGCATTGCAATTTTCATGTGAGTGCAATGCAATTTTTCTTTGTTTCCTATTGATTTCTTGGATTTCAGTAGCTAAACTAAGTTCAACTTAATGAGCTGCCAAAATTGGGAGATCCAATTCAACCTTCACTTGAATCACGATCACAAGCTAAACTGTGTAGGTGCAACATTTTTCTACCTGATCTTAGATCAAAACTTTGGTGCTCCCAGTCCTTAAAGGGGTTGTCTCGCGCCGAAACGTTTTTTTTTTTTTTCAATAGGCCCCCCGTTCGGTGCGAGACAAACCCAAGGGATGGGTTAAAAAATATATATATATATTACTTACCCGAATCCCCGCTCTGTGACGACTTCTTCCTTCCTTCTCCAAGATGGCCGCCGGGATCTTCACCCATGATGCACCGCGGGTCTTCTCCCATGGTGCACCGTGGGCTCGGTGCGGTCCATTGCCGATTCCAGCCTCCTGATTGGCTGGAATCAGCACACGTGACGGGGCGGAGCTACGATGACGACGCGGGACCAGCTCTCCGGCACGAGCGGCCCCATTCACCAGGCAGAAGACCGGACTGCGCAAGCGTGTCTAAAAACGCCAGAAGACAGCGAATTTAGACGGATCCATGGCGACGGGGACGCCAGCAACGGAGCAGGTAAGTGAATAACTTCTGTATGGCTCATAATTAATGCACGATGTATATTACAAAGTGCATTAATATGGCCATACAGAAGTGTATACCCCCACTTGCTGCCGCGAGATAACCCCTTTAATAAAGTTTCTCAGGGGAGTTCTTGAGCTGTGTATTACAGCTCATTCCTTTTTACACCCTTGCATTTGTCATATTTCTGGTGTCCGAATATGACTACAGGTGTCAGGGATGATCAGAGCATTACACAGGTTGCTGTTACTAAATATCTGGGGGACGCTCACGCACATTAAGAGACTAAGCGCAGAATCCAGTAGACAACCATAAACTTAACTTGGCAACAGAATCAGTGATATATTCACTTGTACTCGCCACATAGTTTCAGGACGCTGCAATACAGATGCAAAGACACTAGCACTGTCGACTTTCGTCTTTCGCAACATTGTTTCAGTTTGCCAGCTTCTGCAGAAACAAGTCTCAGACTCCAGCACAAGTGCAGGCCCAAATATGTGCAGTGACTAAGTTATGCTGCAGGCCACTTTAGTCACCCACAGTCTCTTAATATTTTTTGGGCCTGTCATACTCAGCACTCTAGGTATGGCTTCACCCCCACAGTCCTTGTGGCAGAGGCTCTCTCTACTTTCAGCAACACATTGGATATGACTGGCGCTGCCCGCTCACGCCGGTCCCTGCGCATACTTTGTAGCCGTTATATTGTCCTTTACTTTTTCCAATTTATACATCATGTTTACAACTTTCTTTCTGGTTTTCTTTACATGAATACTTTGATTAAAAAGAAACAACATTTAAGGAATCTTACCCGGCAATTGGATCCAGTGCGATAGCTTTGGAGTTGTGAAGATCAAGGTCGATCAAGGTGATACACACCGTTCCATTGCGATTACATGTAAAAACTTTGTCGCTGCCGTGGTCCACAAAGTAAAAGTTGCCAGTTAGCCAGTCAACAGCCATTTGCTGAACATCTATAAAGAAGAAATGATAATATTAATAAAACAGACCTTATAATATAGGTAGTTGTTGCTTTCTTTTAACCAATACTTCCAAAAGTTTGTGCATGGCTCAAAAAAATGGCCACCATCTATGCAGCCTGTGAAAATCTATCCTTAGACAGGAAAATACCAGAGGGAGAAGGGCAGGATCAGAGTAAGACAAGGCTGAAGCCCAACACCATTCTGTTTCCATAGGGCTTACCACTCAGCATAACAAGACTAAACAGTGCTGCAAATGATTCAGCCTCCACTACGGTATCTATCTATCTATCTATCTATCTATCTATCTATCTATCTCATATCTATCCTTTATCTATCTATCTATCTATCTATCTATCTATCTATCTATCTATCTATCTATCATCTATCTATCTCATATCTATCTATCTATCTATCTATCTCTCTATCTACTATCTATCTATCTACTATCTATTTATCCATCCATCCATCTATCTCATATCTATCTATCTACGGTATCTATCTATCTATCTATCTATCTATCTATCTATCTATCTCCTATCTATCTATCTACGGTATCTATCTATCTATCTCATATCTATCTATCTATCTCATATCTATCTATCTCCATCTCATATCTATCTATCTCCTATCTATCTATCTATCTCCTATCTATCTATCTATCTATCTATCTATCTATCTATCTATCTATCTATCTCTCTCTCTCTCTCTCATATCTATCTATCTATCTATCTATCTATCTATCTCATATCTATCTATCTATCTATCTATCTATCTATCTATCTATCTATCTATCTATCTATCTATCCATCTCATATCTTTCTATTTCCTATCTATCTATCTATCTATCTATCTATCTATCTATCTATCTATCTATCTATCTCATATCTATTTATCTTTAAAACAAATAAAAATCCATAGACTTTAAGGCAGATCTGACAGCTTTCTGACCATATGGTATTAGGAACAACAAAAGGCGCATCTCATAGATCATTAACAGTAACAGCACCAACCGGCCAATTATCATGTCTAGCAAGCCGTGGTGACTGGGTGCTGCCAAGCCTTCCTTCACCACAATCAGACGTCTAAAAGTTTCCTATCGGTTTGGAGGCATTTGCTGCAACATTGTGTCTGTTTGGATGAACTGCCATGACTATACTGCGCCGATTGGCATCGATGCCTGATAAAGAACAGACGACCTCCAAACACAATCCCGTCCCTCGCAGTCCGCGGCGTTGCAGCTGTAACGGGGTTTTGTGCAGAGTTTAAGTTTGTATTGAGAATGTTTTACACATGTAAATTGTGTTTTTCCCTGCCAGGATTCCTGCACAACACAAACACAAACAAAGACAACCATTACGCTCCTAATTCCTGTGTAAGTGAATTTGTAGCTTGTTGCCAAATGATTATAAAATTATAATAGCGTCCCTCAAGCCTGCCATCTGAACCGAACAATAAAAGGAGATTTATAGCAATACACAGCGATTACAATCTTTTCTTAACAGCGTCTACTAAACGTGTCTCATAAATCTGCTCCCATTATAAATCAAAAACGGAATCTTTATTTTTTTATTTTTTGCCGTTTTCTTTTTTTTTTGAGCGAGAGAATAAAGGAAGGTCTCTCAGTGCTGATCTAAAACGAGAAGCATAATCCACTATTATTAATGAACGCACATCAAGAGCGCGCAGTCAAATGAGACTCCGGTGAGCATAATGTGACATGACCATTCTGTCCAGCTATGCTTTACCAATCTTAATTGTTCCTCCCCGGGGTAATAACTATATAGCATTTATACCTCTTTATCATTATACAGCCTCCTACGGTGCGGCCGCCTCTACCTTGAGTCTCAGTGTAAAATTACTTTTGCTAACAGTGGTGACAAAGCTTTGATTTTCCTTCTGTTTTGAGGATGTTGGTAATGTATGCAACATATTCTATCCTGAGATTCATTAGGCATGTTTGAAGAGTCTCTGATAACTCAGCATGGTAAGAGCACTCTTCCTGCCGTCTTCACCGGCCTTAGTGATGTCCAACCTGTGTGATCGCGCATGGCACCAGCCCTAAGCTTATAGGCGCATGTCAGGCTGGTAGGCTGATGGTGATCGACGTCCTCCCCTTTAGGTCCATCTGGACAGATGATTTTCTTTCTCCATGCAACAATGTTTTGTGCAGACACATGAATCATCTTCCTTCTAGCTCTATTTCTTTTCCTCAGATGCTCTGAGATGAAACTGGCAGCCCACCGGTGCCCCTGCAACACAATCACTTAGTTGTGCTACTCTATTTATGTTATGAGTTTGGTTCTGGTGCTGTATTTATATGACAGGCTTGGTTCTAATGCTGTATTTCTGTTCTGAGCTTGGCTCTAGTGCTGTATTTATGTAGTGGACTTGCTTATGATGCTGTATTTATGTTACAGGACTTCTCTAGAGCAGCACCGATCCTCTGGAACGCACTACCCCAAAACATCCGGGCAATCCCAAAGCACAGAACTTCAGACGTGCCTTAAAAATGCACCTCTTCGGGGAGGCATATTAAATTTCCTGATTCACACCCCTACAACATGCCCCTTGCCCCTCCCTATGGCTCCCCACATGTTCCACCTTGCCTATCATATACATCTTTTGCCCCTGTACTTCCTTATCACCTCCCAATTTTGTTTTCTAGTTAATAAATACCGAATGTTATTTGTGCTCCCCCCTGCCTCCTCTCCTGCCACTGTACCTTCTGAACCACCCCACCCCGTCTCTCTCCAAATAAGTGTATACCACATTTACTGTCTAGTTTGTGTTCCCCATGTGCTTTGAAAGCGCAGAATAAGTTGATGCTATACAAATAAAGATTATTATTATGAGCTTGGTTCTGGTGCTGTATTCATGTTATGAGTTTGGTTCTAGTACTTTATTCATGTTATGACCATAGTTCTAACATAGTTTGTTAGGCTGAATGAAGACAATGTCCATCTAGTCCAGCCTGTCTAACCTCCTGTGTTGATCCAGAGGAAGGCAAAAAACCCCAAGAGCAGAAGCCAGATAGCCCTTTTGGGGAAAAAATTCCTTCCCGACTCCCTAATGGCAATCAGACTGTTCCCTGGATCAACCCCTAATAGTTCCTACCTGCCTATATACCAGGATTAACAATTAACCTAAGATTTATAACCTGTAATATCCTTCCTCTCCAGAAAGACATCAAGTCCCCTTTTAAACTCCTCTATGGATTTAGCCATCACCACTTCCTCAGGCAGAGAGTTCCACAGTCTCACTGCTCTTACAGTAAAGAACCCCCTTCTATGTTGGTGATGAAACCTACTTTCCTCTAATCGTAACGGATGTCCTCTTGTTACCGTCGCAGTCCTGGGTATAAACAGATCATGGGAGAGATCCTTGTATCGTCCCCTCATGGATTTATACAGAGTTATTTGGTCACCCCTTAGCCGTCTGTTTTCCAGGGTAAATAATCCCAGTTTTGGTGCTTCTCTGGGTATTCCAGTCCCTTCATTCCATGTATTAGTTTAGTTGCCCTTCTTTGAACCCCCTCCAGCACTGTAGCATCTTTCCTGAGCACCGGTGACCAGAACTGTACGCAGTATTCCATGTGGGGCCTGACAAGTGCCTTATATAGTGGGAGGATAATGTTCTCGTCCTTCGCCCCTATACCTCTTTTAATGCACCCCAAGACTTTATTTGCCTTTGCAGCAGCTGACTGACATTGGTTACTCCAGTTTAGTCTATTATCCACTAGTACCCCCAGATCCTTTTCCATATCACGTTTTCCTAGCGGTACTCCATAAATTGAATATTGGTGGCATCCGTTTCTCCTGCCCATGTGCATAGTCTTACATTTTTCAACATTGAACTTCATTTGCCATTTTTCTGCCCAAGCCCCCGGCTTATCCAGGTCCGTTTGTAGCCGCACATTGTCCTCCGTTGCATTAATTATATTGTATCATTTTGTGTCATCTGCAAATATTGATATTTTGCTGTGCAGCCCCTCTATCAGGTCGTTGATAGATATATTAAACAGGATGGTGCCTAATACCGAACTCTGTGGCACCCCGCTAGTGACTGTGGTCCAATCAGAGTATGAACCATTTATTACCACCCTCTGCTTTCTATCATTGAGCCAATTTTTTACCCATTTACACACGTTTTCGCCCAGTCCAAGCTGCCTCATTTTGTATATTAGCCTATTATGTGGCACGGTGTCAAAGGCTTTAGAGAAGTCCAGATATACGAGATCAATAGATTCTCCCAGGTCCAGCCTAGAGCTTACTTCATCGTAGAAACTGATCAGATTTGTCTGACATGAGCGACCCTTCATGAATCCATGCTGGTGAGGAGTTATTCCCTTGTTCTCCTTGAGGTGCTCATTGATGGCGTCTCGCAGAATCCCCTAGAAAATTTTTCCCGTTACTGAAGTTAGACTTACTGGCTTGTAGTTACCAGGCTCACTTTTGCTCCCTTTTTTGTAAATTGGGACCATGTTGGCAATGCGCCAATCCAATGGTACTACACCGGTCTTGATAGTGTCTAGAAATATAAGATATAGCGGCCTAGCTATCTCGTCACTTAGTTGCCTCAGTATCCTTGGGTGTAATCCATCTGGGCCCGGCGATTTATCAATTTTAGTCTTCTTTAGTCACTTCCGCAACTCCTCCTGCGTTAGGTATGAGATATTTTGTGAGGGATTCATTTTATTCCCCTGCATCTTGTGTGGCATTTCCTTTTCGTTTGTGAATACACTGGAGAAGAAACTGTTTAATAGATTTGCCTTCCCTCCGTCATCTTCAATGATCTCTCCTGCATTATTTTTTAAAGGGCCAGTGCTCTCCCTGCAAATCTTTTTGCTGTTAATATACCGTAGTTGAAAAATAGCTTCGGGTTGTTTTTGCTCTTTTTGGCGATCCGTCTTTCTGCTTCTTCGCTGCCTTCTTGCTTTAGTAGTTTGAACGCTTTCTTTTTTTCATTTATTGCCTCCCTTACCGTCTTGTCGAGCCACATTGGTTTCCTTTTAGTTGAGTTTCTTTTATTTTTAAAGGGAATGAACTGCTCACATGAGGTGATTAGGATACTTTTAAACGTTTCCCATTTGTCCTCTGTACCGTATTTATGTACAAAGCTTGGTTCTGGCACAGTACTTATTTACTGTTCTGGTGTAGGTATGCTGCTATCTTGCTGCGTTCTGCACAAGCATTATAAAGGCATACTGCGTTATAGTGCAACATATAGTTACTGATTACTTCAGAAGGGTTTTTGATCCACCGATTATTCCGATTGCCAAACTTGGAGTCAGGGTGCATTCACACGAACGTATATCGGCTCGGTTTTCACGCCGAGCCGATATACTTTGTCCTCATGTGCAGGGGGGGAGGCTGGAAGAGCCCAGGAGCAGGAACTGAGCTCCCGACCCATCTCTGCCTCCTCTCCACCCCTCTGCACTATTTACAATGGGGAGAGGCGGGACGGGGGCGGTGCTAATTCACGGCACTTGACCCCGCCCCCGTCTCGCCTCCTCTCATTGCAAATAGTACAGAGGGGCGGGGGAGGAGGAAGAGAGGGGGCGGGAGCTCAGTTCCTGCTCCTGGGCTCTTCCAGCCTCCCCCCCCCCCTGCACATGAGGACAACGTATATCGGCTCGGCGTGAAAACCGAGCCGATATACGTTCGTTTGACTTCACCCTTAGGGAGGAATTTTTTTTTTCCTTAAATGAGGAAAATTGGCTCCTACCTTATTGAGGTTTTTTGCCTTCCTCTGGATCAACATTGGGAGAGTAATAGATTGAACTAGATGGACATATGCTACTACGTTACAATATTATATATTTTTATTATTACAAGGATGCCAGAAACATTCCACACAGGATGACAACTAAACATCTCTGTATAAAGTATTCAGTGGCCACATAAATCTAGGCAGGGGAGATAACATAGCAGTTCAGGGGCTGAAAACTTGCTGTGGCCCTCATGAGGGATAGTTTCATATACAATAGAAAAACTCCCATAAGCATTAAAGGGGCTGTGCCATGATTGAATGTCATCCCCTATTCACAGGATAATGGATACATTTCAGATTGATGGGGGTCTTATCGCTAGCACTTACATAGATCCTGAGAAGGAGGCTACAGTGTGTTCCAAAGCGAGGGCAGCGGTGGTCGCACACGCATACTGCTGCTCCTTCATTTCAAGAAGACCTCCAGAAATAGTTGAGGACAAATAGTTCAGAATGTGCTGGAGACCCTCAACAATCTGAAAGTGATCCCCTCTGATTGTACTTAGGAGATAACTCTCAATCGTGGCACAACTCCTTTAAGAGGAAACATAACAAAAAGCTTGGTGCCATCTGGCAATTTGGAGACACTTGTCTCCTGGTATTGTTGGAACAGAAATTTGGAAATCTTATGTAGCTGAATGGTAATCTTGGGCCATACTGATAGAAAGGTTGTTGTTCTCAGTGTTATGGAGTATTGTATCATATTGGCAGCAGGAAAAGGGAGATACATAGATGATTGAGGACCACTGAGAAACGTGTGGAGCTTTCAGATGAACTAAGGCTCTGTGCGCGGTACAGGTGAGCTTCATGATTGGTGTAGATGCTGGAAAAAGCTCCTGATGGAACACTGTATGTGAAATCTATCTGTAGGGCTCTACTCACCTGACAGAGACCAAGAAAGTGCCTTCTGTTGCTCTGTGAGGCCGGTATAGGTTCACACAGTTTTTAATGCACTTTCCTTACACAATGGACCACTACAGATATGTTTTATTCTTTCTTACAATTGTTATTAACAGTTGATATATGCTATGTATGCTTAGATAATGGCATACATCAGAGACTTCTGACGAAGGGCTCCAGCACCGCATGCACATAGCCTTGGCCCTTTCCTAAACTTTGGAATGGAACTGCATACTAGTGTATGATTATCAGCATGGCAAGCCTAATAATGTTTGGTTGTTCAACGCCAACATATTCAACAGAGCTTCAGTAGTTAGTATGGGGGACAACATATGTATCGTTGGTGATTCATTGGTAGTGTTGAGCAAAGTTGTAATCTGAACACTGTAGTAAACCTCTGTCTTAGGGCGCCCACCCACTGGCGTTTGCGATTTTCGTGCGTGAAGAACGCAGCGTTTTCGTGGCGTTTTTCGCGGCGTTTTCGCGGCTTTTCCATTCATTTCCATTGACTTTCATGGGTGCATTAGGAGAAAAATAAGGACACATATGCAACTGACAGTTCCTATGTTAAAAAACGCAACGCAACGCAAAAAAAAACGCCAGTGGACAGGAGTACATTCAATTCTAATTGCTCTTGAGAAAAAACGCAAAACGCAAAGAAAAAAAAATCGCCAGTGGGTGGGCGCCCTTAGAGCCATAAAAACTCTGCACAACTTTCTCAGAGTGTTATGCAGGACTTTTATGGCTTTTAGACAGCATTATACGCCAGCTTTATGGGTTTTGGTGAAACTGCAGTTTGGTTCAAACTAATTTGGACCAAACCAAACTTTTTGCAAAAGTTTGGGAAACCAGCTAAATGGTGCTTTTCAAAAATTTGCTCCACACTATTCATTAGGTTTATTTGAAGAGTCTCTTATTATTCAAGAATGATGAGGAAGGCAGATAAAATAGTAGTTAGGGATTGATGAAATGATATCCCTGTATAATAATTTATTTATCCCCAAAGAGACACAAGCAACCCCCACAAGGATGACCAGTAATATGAGCTACTAAAGTAAAGCACATTTTATATGGGATGACTGTCAGCCACTGAAGTGACTAGAACTGCTGCCTTCCAAAGCTGGAGTCCCAGGTTCAAATCCCCAGCAAGGTTAGATGCAAATCTAGAACTCCAGCACTACAAGCCAGCAGTGCTAAGCCAACACAGCTGTCCTTTCTGCTCAAAGCAGAGAGCCAATATCTTAGTGATTTTTGCTAAAAATTGGATCTGGGTGATCCAATCCAATATAGCAAAACTTGGCTCCATTTTATTGCCTGGACGGTCACAATGAGCCACACTAGTCCTGAAGGGGTTAAAGGTAATCAAAACTTATCATTAGTGTTATTATGATACAACCCAAAATGTTAGGCACCAGCAGCCAATTTCTTCAGCTTAGTGATTTTTTTCATCCTTTAAGTACACTCTTTGTTAAAAAAAATTCCCGCTTGAAAAGTGCTCCCACCCTTGGCCTATAAGAGGCTCTCGGAGGCTCCTTGTGTGTAGTGACCTCTTCTTCTGCTTGTTTTGAGCTTGTTGGCCACTAGACGCCTCTACGATGCAGAGAAGAGATTTCACCCCGTTACCAGAGTCTGAGAGGGGCGCATTATTGGGGTGTGAGAAGCTGGATGCTTGTTCTGACAAATTGTCCCCCACCGGCTGTTCTGACCAGACTGATAGGATCAATGGATGCATGAGGGCACACAAGGCGACTGAGCTCAGCCCACTCTAAACAGACCACCAATAGCAGCTCCAACTGTTGCATTGTCCACCATCTGGAGATAGGGGGCACGATCATTAAAGGCCCCTGTGTCAGAACCATTTCCAGGCGCATGGTTAAAGGACATTTGATCTCACAGCTCTCCTTATGTGTACAACCTTTGACCCCCATCTACCGTCACCTGTCACCTTCTTTTACAGTAGTGTCATGAATGATGAAACTGGGCGTTATGGAGGGGAACCGGGTGGTCTTCAGGGACAAAGCCAGGTTTAGTTTGGGCATTGATGACAGTGACTGTTCATGTCTGGAGACCTCGGGGTGAGCGCCTCAATCCTACCTTTACTGGGGGGCGGCACACTGCCCCCTGCTGGCGTGATGGTCTGGGGAGGCCATTGAATACAACAGTCGGTGCCCCCTAGTAGTGGTATAAGAGACAATGACAGCTCAGCGATATATTTAAGACATCCTGCAGCCACATGTGTTCCTCTCATGGCAGCTTCCAAGAGGCATCAGGATAATGCTCGGCCGCACACACCGGGGGGTGACAGGAAGCCTTCATAATATTGCCATACTTCTGAAGCGCGCCCAGATGCCAGATTTATCACCAATAGTACATGTATGGCACCATCTGGGACACTATCTTTTATGGCCTATGAGTTTGCATTACCTAGAGGCTCAGTTATAGCAAATGTAGATGCAGGATACCATACGGAACCTGCATGCCTTCATGTCCGCCTGTATCATATCTTGTATCCAAGCTATAGTTGGCCCAATCGGGTACTAGAGCCTCCATGCCCACCTGTATCACATCTTGTATCCAAGCTAGAGGCGGTACAACAGGGTACTAGAGCCTCCATGCCCCATATCACATCTTGTGTCCAAGCTAGAGGCGGTACAACAGGGTGCTAGAGCCTCATGCTGCCATTATCACATCTTGTATCCAAGCCAGAGGTGGTAAAACAGGGTACTAGAGCCTCTATGCCACGAGTATCACATCTTGTAAGCCAAGCTAGAGGTGGTACAACAGGGTACTAGAGCCTCTATGCCACGAGTATCACATCTTGTATCCAAGCTATAGGTGGTACAACAGGGTACTAGAGCCTCCATACCCCCCATATCACATCTTGTATCCAAGCTAGAGGCAGTACAACAGGGTACTAGAGCCTCCATGCCCATCTGTATCACATCTTGTATCCAAGCTAGAAGCGGTACAACAGGGTACTAGAGCCTCCCTACAAGGGCTTAGTTCTACATAAAACACGATCCTTTTTGTAATCACTTACTTTTATCAAAAAAATAAACACACAGAGAAAGTTCCATTCCGACAACTCCTTCTATGTGATGGATTTTTTTTTTACAATGAGTGTATGCGGAGCCGAAATAAGCAAATCTCACATGGGTCAATCATAACTTTGGTCCGTGCTAATGATAAGGTTGATATTTTATTATTTTGGTCATTTATTTTTGGAACACCCCAGTATTAATGGCTCAATGGGCAAATAATAGAGTGAATGTTTGGCTTTGACGTGGCCCCTGTGACCCCCAAGTACCTAAAAATGAATGTCATTAATTGTCTGTCTTGCTTAAAAGTGAAGTGGTAACAGTAGCCAAGGCCGGGTTTTGTACCTGCCAGAAGCCATGCTTAGAAAATGAGAACATGTCAGGCCGCATCCCAAAACACAATAATTTTTTATTAGGTCGAGTCAGTTTTGGATGCCAAGAGCCAGGACGCTCTGACTGTTGGCAGGTAGGAGATTTATTGGCATGTGGATGTAAATATATTTCATGCCAGATTGGGAATTACTGCTACACATAATGAGTCAGTGGGTAATATAGTTCTGGAGCTCATTGGTAGGCCGAAATATCACCCGGTCCAAGAGATTTACTATAGAATAAAAAGATTAAAGCTGCGTGAAGGCACTAAATGTCAATCATTTGGAAACCTAGCATTGGGCTCCGGGGTGGAAGACACCTGTTGCTGCACAAAAAGCCATTCCTAAAAATACAAGAAATCCGGATGTTTTTTTATATTATTTTAAAGTTAATTTCCATTGATGAAGTATTTACACCAGGAAAGTAGAATAAAAAAAATCATGACCTGTTCACATCAGAAAATACTACAATCCGGGGGCCATGGTTTAATATGGAGAGGCGCAGGACTCAAATAGTTTTCAGCCCAATGTAACTTCCATCTGTCTAGAAGATCGCTGCACACTAAGGGTAGCTGAAGGTGGTTGTTCACCTCTAAGGAAGTATTCTAGGCATTTAACCTTATACATTATTGATAACCTGTCCGCAGGATAGGTCAACAATAGTTGATTGGCGGAGGTCTGCCGCACAGGACCCCCGACGATCAGTTGACCTCAGCCCCTGCACTGGCTGCGGCAGTTCGGATAATGACAGCTCCATCACCGTTGGTGTTGGAGCTGGAAGTGTATTAGAAGGTATAGTTGGTATTGAAATCAACCTTCTTTTGTACTTCTAGCTCTGATCCCAATGCAGTCATCCAGCCCCACTACTGTGGCAGCTGAGATCAGCTGATTGCCAGGGGTCCCGTGCAGCACATCCCCACCAATTAGCTATTGATGACCTATGCTTAAGATTGTAAGGGGTTCAATGCCTGGAATACCCTTTAAACTACTGATGACCTATTCCACCCAGTGAATTTAGTGGCAGCTGTACCTGTATTACCAACCACAGCAATGTGTGCGGAGCTGTCTGCTTCTTGCACTGTTTACACGGTCAGCGGCCCTGAGCTGATCCTCAGGGGTCCCAAGTGGTGGACATTTACTTATCAACTATTGGTGAACTATCCTGAAGATAGTTAAAGGGCTTTTTCGGGACTAAGATACTAATGACTTATCCTCAGGATAGTTCATTAAAGGGGTTGTCCCGCGGCAGCAAGTGGGTCTATACACTTCTGTATGGCCATATTAATGCACTTTGTAATGTACATTGTGCATTAATCATGAGCCATACAGAAGTTATAAGAAGTTATTCACTTACCTGCTCCATTGCTAGCGTCCTCGTTTCCATGGAGGCCGTCTAATTTTCGGCGTCTAATGGCCAAATTAGACGCGCTTGCGCAGTCCCGGTCTTCTTCTTTCCTCAATGGGGCCGCTCGTGCTGGATGCCGGCTCCTTGTAGCTCCGCCCCGTCACGTGCCGATTCCAGCCAATCAGGAGGCTGGAATCGGCAATGGACCGCACAGAAGCCCTGCGGTCCACCGAGGGTGAAGATCCCGGCGGCCATCTTCAGCAGGTAAGTAAGAAGTCACCGGAGCGCGGGGATTCAGGTAAGCACTCTCCGGTGTTCTTTTTTAACCCCTGCATCGGGGTTGTCTCGCGCCGAACGGGGGGGGGGGGGGGGGTTTGAAAAAAAAAAAAAAAACTGTTTCGGCGCGGGACAACCCCTTTAATATCTGAACATTGGGGATCTGGTGCTCGGGACCTCCATCAATTGGCTTTTTGAAGAGACCACAATGCTCACCTGAACAACTGCGCCCATCACATTCATCGATTACAAGGCCTAAGAGCAATTCATCGAATCCCAGTGGATGGGTTTGAGTTCTTATACAGACACAGACACTATACAACGTACATTGCCTGGTATGCACTGAAATGTCTGCGGCACTCACCTGACCACTGCCATCACCTATATACAACTGATCATGGGGACCCTGAGTGGTAGACCCACACCAATCTGATATTGATGACCTCTCCATTAGTTTAGGAGAATCTCTTTAAGAGGTGGATAAGCCCTTAAGGGCCGTGCCCACATGAGCGTGTAGGTATAGCATTTTGCACACCAAAAACACTGGACCAATCTGACATAAGTGGCCATGTTGCGTAAAATGCGCGCACAGTAAAATTTGCAGCATGTTCTATCTATTATGTGTGCATATACACCAAGATAGTACATAACTATGGACACGCAGCCAGTATGTAATGTCATTGTGTCCTGGCTGCATGTCGTGAGGGTATATCTTGCAACTTGCACGCCGCCAGATATGCTTGTGTGAGCCCAGCGTAACATCACGTGTTTTTAATGGGGAGATGAAAATATGTCGTTGCCAAACTCCTCTAGGACAAAGGATTGGACATCATCTGCTGCTGGAGGATAGTCAGCACACCCCAAAATATGTTATATAGTCAGCCAACCATGATCTAATGTGTACAGGAACCTAAAAGGGGTTTTCTGGGACCTAACTATGACAACCTATTCCAGAATAGGTCATCAATGTCTGATCGGTCGTGGTGCGACTCTTGGCACCCCGGTTGATCAGTGCAGAGCCCTTTTTTGCACCCTGTGATGTCATGTTGACAAGTCGCATGGCCTTTTCGCAGCTCACTCCTATTCAAGTGAATGTGAATGAGCTGCAATACCAGGCCCAATCACAATACAATGTGTGGTGCTGTGCCTGGTATACAATGAAGAGACAACAATCACCTGAGGGCCACAGTCCCTTCAAAAGGTTAAAGGTGGATCTCACCAAATTGATATTGTTGGTTTATCCCAAGGATGAAAGTCCTGCAAAACTCCTTCAACTCCTGTGAATGGAGGAAGAAGAAGCAAAACATGTGACCAATTAAAGTTAGAACTTTTTAGCCCCTGGGAACGTTAACCTATCTATGGCCCACATAATGCAGTATGAACAGCAATACCAAATACTGTACTGTTCATCTACAACGTATCTGGAAAGTCTTCCCACTCTTTCACTTTTTGTTACAGTAGGTTGTGGCCTTGTGCAAATGTAAAAAAAAAAGTTCAATTTTTTTTCCTAATAATTCTGCAAACAATATCCAATAATGACAAAGTGAAAACAGAATGATAGAAAACTGTAAATTTCCCCCCCCCCCCCCCCCCCCCCCGCAAAGAAAAAAAAACTACCATTTTGCATTGATATAAGTATTCACACCCTTTGGCATGACACTTGAGATTTAGCTCTGCGGCTCCCATTTCTCTTGATCATCTTTGAGATGTCTCTACATCTTGATTGGAGTCACCTCTGGGAAATACAATTGATTGTACATAAGACACCCCCCATGGTCTATATAAGGTCTCGCCACTCACAATGCATATCAGAGGCAAAGCCAAGCCATGAGGAGGACAGAACTGCCTATAGAGCTCAGAGACAGGATTGTGTGGAGGCTCAGATCTGGAGAAGGCGCAGAAACATTTCTGCTGCCCTGAAAGTTCCCAAGAACCAAGTGGCCTCTAGAATTCTGGAGTGGAAGACATTTGGAACAATTAGGACTCTTCCCAGAGCTGCTGACCCACCAAACTAAATCAACAGAGGACAGGGGACTTGGTAAAAGAGGTGCCCAAGAACCCAATGTTTACTCTAGATGAGCTCCAAAGATCCTGGCATCCTGCTGATGGAAGAAACTTCCAAAAGGTCAACCATCAGTGCAGCCCTTCACCAATCTGGGCTTCATGGCAGAGTAACCAGAAAAAAAGCCTCTCCGCAGTAAAAGACATAGGAAAGATGCCTGGAGTTTACCAAAAAGCACCTAAATGACTCTTACGCCTTATGCCTACGGCTGGGTCTGATTCCAACGGTGAAATCTCACAGCGGAATCAGACCCGATGCCCCGACAGAGACCCCCAGAGAGACATACACACCTGACCAGATCCGATGCGCAGTGCGGGGCATGACGTACCGGCACTGGGCTATGACGCGGATTTCTGCTGTACTTCTGCAGTGCTCACTGCGGAAGTGCCGTGGGACGGTGGGCTTCCATTGACTGCAATGGAAGCCGTCCGCGGAATTCTCAGCACCAAATAGAGCATGCTGAGATTCTTCCCCGTGGGCGGAAAATCGCAGTTGGTTTCCTCTCGTGAGCAGGGAGGAATCTTTTAATATAGCATGTCTACGGATTGACATTGCTGCGGAATTCCCAGAGGGCATGTGGCCGCGAATTCCGCATTGAAAATCCGTCTGTGGGCATTGGGCCTTAGAATGTGAGAGACAGTCCAGTCGAATTTGCAGAAGACCACAACATAAGAACATGTAAAAACCATGAAAGGGTCTGAGGACTCCCCAAATGCATCGTATGTGTATGCAATGTGACACTAGAGGAGCAATAACACACATTTTACTCAGATGTTGCCCCTGGATGGATTCCGTGCTCTCCATAGGCCAGATCTTGGTAGAATTACCCAGCTGCATGACCAGTCCGGCACATCATTAGTTCTCCAGTCCAGCCGAAGACATCAGCAACAGGAATATTCATTACACTCTGCAGAATCTACAGTACGACTAATTACCAGCAAGACATCTTACAATTCCTCAAAGGTAATAGAACAAATGTCTCCAGCTTATACGTCTGAATCTGATCTAGGTTGGACATTTATGATGTCAGATGACACCGTTTTAAGGCTACTAATTAGATAGAGGCGATTAGGAAACTGTCATTTCACATAAAGAGAGGCGGCCGGGACAAACATATGTTCGGTGATCATCCACTGGTCATGATAACTCACAAGTACAATGATAAGACTGGATGTATATTCTATACTGCATTAATTAAAGGTCAGATTGGAAAATACCATCCATGTAATTATGGGTACCAGAAAACTGCCAATGAGCTGAAGAAAGAGGCGATGGATGCCACAACTGTGCACCACTATTTTACTCAGGGTCAGTGTCGGCTGCTGATTAGATGGCACCCTGTGCAGAATATGTGTTTTTGTGCCCCCTTCATTAGAAAAAAACCCAATAAGTATTACACCAATAGATACTCTGCCTGGATTCGGCTTGTCAGAATGCAGCAAAATAGTAGCATACCCAAACCAAAACAGCTCAGGGATCAAATACTGTATCAGAACCAAGCTCAGTATATAATTAAAGAACCAGAATCAACTTCATAATACAAATACAGCACCAGAACCAAGCCTAGTACATAGATACAGAACCAGGCTCATGCTATAAATACAGCATCAGAACCAAGGCCATAAGAAATACAGCTGAGAACCAAGCTGACTGCATACATACAGCACCAGAACCAAGCCTAGTACATAGATACAGAACCAGGCTCATGCCATAAATACAGCATCAGAACCAAGCTGACTGCATAAATACAGCACCAGAACCACGCTCATAACATAAATACAGTAGTGGTACGTAAGTAAGTGACAGTGTTGCTGAAGTGCCGCTGGGCTGACAGCATGCTCTGGAATAGTGGAAGGGAGGAGACAGAGCCAGGAAGAGGAGGGTTTATATAGCTCCAGAAGATGCTGCCACATGGAAGAAGATGATCATCTGGCCAGGTGGACCTAAAGAAGATGATTGTCCCCAATGTACTATATGTTCACCTGGTGACCCATCTCCAAGCTGGTGGACAACGCCCTGTACGACCACACAGGTCACATGATGCTAATGGCCCTTTTACATGGCACAACAGTCAGGCGCCTAAACCTCAGTCCCAGCAATAATCACTCTTGTGCTTTTACACAGTAGCAATGATCTCTCAGTGAATGGAGGCAAAGTAGGGCAGAGATTGCTCAGACACTCGCCTACATCCACAGTAAACAGGCAATTTTTTGTAGATAAGACCAATGATGATTTTTGGGTCTGCATGAAAGATCTGATTAGCGAGAGCCTGACGACTTATTGCTGATCATTATTTCACCCCTCAGTCTAAGGACTGCCCAATGATTGTGCCGTGTAAAAGGCCCTAATGGCTGGCCATGGATGAGATGAATATCACCTATAATGTAAAAGAGGGTTTTCTGATTTTTTGTTTCTAATTTCCTGATATATCGCTAGGAAAAAATAAATAAAAACATCCATATAGTATTAAATACCAGGAACCACCGGTCATGGCTCCATATCCCATAGATGTACACCACTATTTTCAATCATGGCCACTTACAGAATCCTATTAACGTCTGCAGAGACTTTTGTAGGACGTTGCGCCACATTTTTGCATTTGGTTCCACACAGAGTGATATGATGATATGTCATCTATGGTTTTACATAAGCCTGCAAGCTAAAGTGGCCATATATACTAGACTAAGGATTCTGAACTAGTTAATTTTGGGAGGACTGGAAGTCATCTAAGTTGTATTATATGCTCGGCCAACATTTGTTTGACAGGGAAACAAAAATGGATGGAATATGTTAAATTTAATATAACAGTGACTCTTCCCACGATGCACCAGGAATATGCAAATTATCCTCCTGGAGCTCTAATCCCTGGGAGATAAGCTACCTTCAGAGCTGTCCCCAGCGACTTAGTGTACCTTTACTTATAGCGCAAAATTATTTACTTGGGCCTTAAACTCAAAGTTAAATTCCTTATTTTTAACAGGATGGTTCAATCATTCGGTTCGCTGTGAGTGAGAATGACTGAACAACTGGTTTTTAAACTGAACAAGCTAACTATCATTATAAGGGCGCCCACCCACTGGCGTTTTTTTTTTCCTGCGAAATTCGCAGCATTTTTTTTCTCCTGGGGTCTATGGGACTTGTAATGTTAAAATCGCGATCGCGCAAAATCGCAATTTACCGCGATTCACGGTAAATTGCGATTTTGCGCGATCGCGATTTTAACATTACAAGTCCCATAGACCCCAGGAGAAAAAAAATGCTGCAAATTTCGCAGGGAAAAAAAAAAACGCCAGTGGGTGGGCGCCCTAAAGTTTGCATAAAATGAGCAATAAGCGAATGAATTATTCATCATTCAATCGTTGGCCATGTTTACACTAAACAATTTTTTTCTCAAATTTGAAGAAAACGTGATTAAAAAGCAACAGAACTAAGAAATAAATGGCAAATTTAAAAGCATCATCTTGTCAAGACAACCATTTCTGCAGCAATTAACAAAAAAAAAAGTTTTGGTACCGAAATCATCAATGTAACAAAATGTTACTGTTCTCAGTAAGAGAAACATAATAACTAGAGATGAGCGAGCACCAAAATGCTCGGGTGCTCGTTACTCGGGACGAAATTTTCGCAATGCTCGAGGGTTCGTTTCGAGTAACGAACCCCATTGAAGTCAATGGGCGACCGGAGCATTTTTGTATATCGCCGATGCTCGCTAAGGTTTTCATTTGTGAAAATCTGGGCAATTCAAGAAAGTGATGGGAACGACACAGAAACGGATAGGGCAGGCGAGGGGCAACATGTTGGGCTGCATCTCAAGTGCCCAGGTTCCACTATTAAGCCACAATAGCGGCAAGAGTGCCCCCCCCCCCCACTGTCAGCATAAAGATCGTTCTTCTCTGCCACACCTGTAACAGCTGTGGCAGAGAAGAACGATGTTTGCCCATTGAATTCAATGGAGCCCGCAATACAGCAGGTTCCACTGAAAGCAATGGGCTGCCGGCGATCGCAGGATGAATTGTCGGGAAGGGCTTAAATATATAAGCCCTTCCCTGCAATTCATCCAGAAATGTGTTACAATAAAAATATATACCGGCGTATAAGGCGACGGGGCGTATAAGACGACCCCCCAACTGTCACCTTATACGCCGGCAATACAGTGGAGCAAAGAATAAAAAGCCCTTCCCGACAATTCATCCCACGCACGCCGGCAGCCCATTGCTTTCAGTGGAACCTGCTGTATTGCCGCTCCATTGAATTCAATGGGCAAACATCGTTCTTCTCTGCCACAGCTGTTACAGGTGTGGCAGAGAAGAACGATCTTTATGCTGACAGTGGGGGGGGGGGGGGGCACTCTTGCAGCTATTGTGGGACCTGGGAACTTGAGATGCAGCCCAACATGTTGCCCCTCGCCTGCCCTATCCGTTTCTGTGTCGTTCCCATCACTTTCTTGAGCGCATATAGAGAAGAGAACAGAAATCGCAGATCGCACATAGGTGCGATCTGCGATTTCTATGGCCTTAAGAAGGACCGTTGGGGTTCTTGAAACCTAAAATACTCCTAACACTCTCCCTATAGCAGCTCCACCAAGATACCACTTTCCCTGAACTATGTCAGAATGCATCTGTGGCGAGCCGCGGGAGGGGCAGATTACAATACTCGGGTGACACCTGATCTCCCCAGCCACTCACAGCAGGGGGGTGGTATAGGGCTTGAACGTCGCAGGGGGAAGTTGTAATGCCTTCCCTGTCTTTCTATTGGCCAGAAAAGCGCGCAAATTTCTCAGGGAAGAAAATAAAAGTAACCCGAACACCGCGTGGTACTCGTTACGAGTAACGAGCATCTCGAACACCTTAATACTCGGACGAGTATGCTCGCTCATCTCTAATAATAACCTCATAGCTATGATGTCTTTCAATGGCTACCAAAAAGGAGTTCATTTAGTCATAAAGATGCCACACGATCGGGACAGTTTATGTATGTTTTCTTAATTAAAAGGATATTCTGGGACTTTCACTACTGATGACCCATCCTCAGGACAGGTCATCAATAGTTGGGGGAGGGCTGCCACTGGGAATTGTCGCAGACCAGCTAATCATTGGACTTTCGTCAGTGCACTGGGGCGGGCACTGTCATCGATGGTCAGGGCCAGAAGTGTAATAGCTGGGTTTACTCCTGAGAATAAGTCATCTATACAAAAAGTCCCAGAATATTTTTTTTAATTATTAACATTTTTCTTTCAGCTTTTTGTTAGATTCGTACACAAAAAGTCTGATCTGAAATAGCACCACTCTGTCCTCAGGCTGTGTGGGGTATTGCAGCTTGTCTTCATTACTGCTCCATCATAAGCTGCAGTTCCGGACATGACCCAGGGCAAGAGTGGCGCTGCTTCTGTGAACAATAACAGCCTTGTTATAGTTTCATACAACTCATTTAAAGAGACCCTCCGATTTCTCGACAAGATCCCTTCGTGGGACCAGAGGGGTCGGGTGCGATACACACTGCAGCTTTCCTTCCCTTCTATCTCTTTGGTCTGCAGGTTGCGGGTCATGTCTTCTAACCTGGGACTGAATTTTGTCTCAAAACCGGAAGATTGCTTTAAAGGGGTTGTCCCGTGCCGAAACGGGTTTTTTTTTTATTCAATAGGCCCCCCGTTCGGCGCGAGACAAACCCGATGCATGTGTTAAAAAAAACAAAAAACGTTTAGTACTTACCCGAATCCCCGCGCTGCGGCGACTTCTTACTTACCTTACTAAGATGGCCGCCGGGATCTTCACCCACGATGCACCGCGGGTCTTCTCCCATGGTGCACCGTGGGCTCTGTGCGGTCCATTGCCGATTCC